>NW_026287584.1:0-137500 GCF_023373465.1 Oncorhynchus keta | reverse complement strand
TGCTCCCTCCCTCCCTCCCTCCCCCCTCCTGCTCCCTCCCTCCTCCCCCCCACTCCTGCTCCCTCCCGCCCCTCCCTCCCGCCCCTCCCTCCCTCCCACCCTCACTCACTCATTCCCCCCTACCTCCCTCAATCACTCCTGCTCCCTCCCTCCATACCTCCCTCCCCTTCCTGCTCCCTCCCTCCCTCCCCCTCCTGCTCCCTCACTCCCTCCCCCACACCTGCTCCCTCCCCCACTCCTGCTCCCTCCCCCACTCCTGCTCCCTCCCTCACTCCTGCTCCCTCCCGCCCTCCTGCTTCCTCCCGCCCTCCCTCCCTCCCTCCCTCCTGCTTCCTCCCGCCCTCCCTCCCTCACTCCTGCTCCCTTCCCCACTCCTGCTCCCTCCCGCCCTGCCTCCCTCCCTCACTCCTGCTCCCTCCCTCCCTCCTGCTTCCTCCCGCCCTCCCTCCATATATCTGCAGAATGTTCCCTCTCTCCCCACCCCTCCCTCAGAGTGATGGAATGTAGCAGGGGAGGAGAGGTGAGAGAAGAGGTGAGGATTCCTTCCCTCCTCCAGCTGCTCTGTCTCTGGAACCTATTACCTCACACACACACAATCGTGGTGTGTGTGTGTGTGTGTGTGTGTGTGTGTGTGTGTGTGTGTGTGTGTGTGTGTGTGTGTGTGTGTGTGTGTGTGTGTGTGTGTGTGTGTGTTGTTTCTGCTCTTAGGGAGGGGGTAAAACAGTTGCGTCAGTTGAGCTACTAGCATGACTTTCCAGACATGATCTATGCTCCGAGACAGACAGAAAACATGACGTCTATAACTCATCATCATCAAGAGTGTGTTTGTTTGTGTGTGTGTGTGTGTGTGTGTGTGTGTGTGTGTGTGTGTGTGTGTGTGTGTGTGTGTGTGTGTGTGTGTGTGTGTGTGTGTGTGTGTGTGTGTGTGTGTGTGTGTGTGTGTGTGTGTGTGTGTGTGTGTGTGTGTGTGTGTGTGAGACACATGGAGAAAGAGAGAGTAGACAAGTTGTGAAAGGAACAACTGGGTGATGGATGAGGCAGTATATTGTGGGGGAGGTCAGTACATTGTGGGGGAGGTCAGTACATTGTGGGGGAGGTCAGTACATTGTGGGGGAGGTCAGTACGGGCTGCACACTGGTTCTGATTAAACACGGGGAACTCTGGAGCACACACACACACACACACACACACACACACACACACACACACACACACACACACACACACACACACACACACACACACACACACACAATACAGCAGTATCCTATTGACCTCCCCATCCAACCTCCATACTAACAGTTGAATTATAAAGCATCAGAAGGGATCTTGGCTCATGCTGGTCTAGTATGTGATTTAATGTGTTGTCTTTGATTTCTCACCACTCCCACCCCACCCAAACCAGCCAAAGACCAGCTCCAGCCCCACCCAATCCCAGACCAGCTCCAGCCCCACCCAATCCCAGACCAGCTCCAGCCCCACTCAGACCAGCTCCAGCCCCACCCATTCCCAAACCAGCTCCAGCTCCAGCCCCACCCAGACCAGCTCCAGCCCCACCCAGCTCCAGCCCCACCCAGACCAGCTCCAGCCCCACCCAATCCCAGACCAGCTCCAGCCCCACCCAGACCAGCTCCAGCCCCACCCATTCCCAAACCAGCTTCAGCCCCACCCAGACCAGCTCCAGCCCCACCCATCTCCAGCCCCACCCAGACCAGCTCCAGGCCCACCCAGACCCAGACCAGCTCCAGGCCCACCCAGACCCAGACCAGCTCCAGGCCCACTCAGACCCAGACCAGCTCCAAACCCACCCAGCCCCAGACCAGCTCCAGGCCCACCCAGCCCCAGACCAGCTCCAACCCTACCCAGCCCCACCCCTATCCAGCCCAGTTCCACCCCTACCCTACCCAGTCCAGCTCCACCCCCAACCAGCCCAGCCCCTATCCAGCCCAGCTCCACCCCCACCCAGCCCAGCCCCATCCAGCCCAGCTCCACCCCCACCCAGCCCAGCCCCATCCCTATCCAGCCCAGCTTCACCCCCACCCAGCCCAACTCCAGCCCAGTCACTGCTGCTATTGACTGAGTCTTATCTGTTAATTGGAAAAGCAGGTGGAGGGAGACGAGCCTGGGACAAAACACTCTCAGTAATCAACTAAAGCTCAGAAAGAGAAACACATTTCACACATCAATGTGCACTGTCTGACTCCAGGCAAGGATGTGTGTGTGTGTGTGTTAGGCATGGGCGGTATCCAGATGTTCGTCATCCCAACCTTCTCTCATCCCGGGATTTACGGTATAACCGGCACAGCACACAAGGGGGTGCTAGAAACACAAGAAAAGCCCATTGGGCCTCTAATACCAGAATGCTAACAAAATTCGCACAAACTAATAGCTATATCACATAGATGCTGTTAGCTAAACGCAAATGAGCGAAAACTAACATAAACTAATCGCAAATGCAAATCCTGCTCACAAAGTTACACAAGCATAGCTAGAGGAGCAGAGGGGAGAAGAAAGGTAGAAGATATAAACGCTAAAGGAAGCACAGGGAGAGATTTAGCAGCAGTACAGATAACTCACCCAGAACTTTTTGATTTCTGGCAGAAAGACATTATAAGATATCGGGTGGCAAACGTTTAATAGTGAATTGTAGTGTAAATTCATCTCATGTGCGCTGCAGAAGAGAGACTCAAGTGTTCTGGGGAACTACGCTTCATAATGTCAAATAATGTGACAGCTGAAATGAAGAACACAAACAGATCTTTCATACGCCTGGAAGGTCGAGTCATTAACATAATCTATAACGTTTCATCTATAACGAATCATCTTTAACTAATCGTCAATAACAAACTAGATAATAACAGATATTTGTCTAACATCTATATCTAATGACCTATAACTAATCATCTGTAACTAACTAACAAACCATAACAATAACTAATAATCATCAATAATAACCTAATACCAAATCACTGCAATTATCTATATTATATTAAAAACTGTCTGGTTCAGGCCCCGAATGCTGATTGGCTGACAGCCGTGGTATATCAGACCGTATACCATGGGTAAGACAAAACATTTATTTTCACTGCTCTAATTATATTGGTAACCAGTTTATAATAGCAATAAGGCACCTCGAGGGTTTGTGATATATGGGCAATATATCACGGCTAAGGGCTGTATCCAGGAATAAGAAGAGCCCTTAGCCGTGGTATATTGGCCATATATCACACCCCCTTGGGCCTTATTGCTAAATATAAATTGGTTGGTTTGAGGCCTGATTGCTGATTGGCTGAAAGCTGTGGTATATCAGACTGTATACCATGGGTGTAACAAAAACATTATTTTTAATGTTCTAATTACCTTAGTAACCAGTTTGTAATATCAACAAGGCACCTCTGGGTTTGTGGCATAAGGCCAATATAGCACAGCTTTAATAAAGATATGTTATTAGTCTGTTGTAGGTGATTATTTCGAGACTATAGAGGATCTTTTGTTCACTGTAACATGGACAATATAGCACAGCTTTAATAAAGATATGTTATTAGTCTGTTGTAGGTGATTATCTCTAGACTATAGAGGATCTGTTGTTCGCTGTAACATGGACAATATAGCACAGCTTTAATAAAGATATGTTATTAGTCTGTTGTAGGTGATTATCTCTAGACTATAGAGGATCTGTTGTAGGTGATTATCTCTAGACTATAGAGGATATGTTGTTCACTGTAACATGGACAATATAGCACAGCTTTAATAAAGATATGGTATTAGTCTGTTGTAGGTGATTATTTCGAGACTAGAGAGGATCTGTTGTAGGCAATTATCTCTAGACTGTATAGGATCTGTTGTAGGTAATTATCTCTAGACTAGAGAGGATCTGTTGTAGGTAATTATCTCTAGACTAGAGAGGATCTGTTGTAGGTAATTATCTCTAGACTAGAGAGGATCTGTTGTTGACTGTAACATGGACAATATAGCACAGCTTTAATAAAGATATGGTATTAGTCTGTTGTAGGTAATTATCTCTAGACTGTATAGGATCTGTTGTAGGTGATTATCTCTAGACTAGAGAGGATCTGTTGTAGGTAATTATCTCTAGACTAGAGAGGATCTGTTGTTGACTGTAACATGGACAATATAGCACAGCTTTAATAAAGATATGTTATTAGTCTGTTGTAGGTGATTATCTCTAGACTAGAGAGGATCAGTTGTAGGTGATTATCTCTAGACTATAGAGGATCTGTTGTAGGTGATTATCTCTAGACTAGAGATGATCTGTTGTGGGTGATTATCTCTAGACTATAGAGGATCTGTTGTAGGTGATTATCTCTAGACTAGATAGGATCTGTTGTAGGTGATTATCTCTAGACTAGATAGGATCTGTTGTAGGTGATTATCTCTAGACTAGAGAGGATCTGTTGTAGGTGATTATCTCTAGACTAGATAGGATCTGTTGTAGGTGATTATCTCTAGACTAGAGAGGATATGTTGTAGGTGATTATTTCGAGACTATAGAGGATATGTTGTTCACTGTAACATGGACAATATAGCACAGCTTTAATAAAGATATGGTATTAGTCTGTTGTAGGCAATTATCTCTAGACTGGATAGGATCTGTTGTAGGTAATTATCTCTAGACTAGAGAGGATCTGTTGTAGTTGATTATCTCTAGACAATAGAGGATCTGTTGTAGGTGATTATCTCTAGACTACAGCGGATCTGTTGTAGGTGATTATCTCTAGACTAGAGAGGATCTGTTGTAGGTGATTATCTCTAGACTAGAGAGGATCTGTTGTAGTTGATTATCTCTAGACAATAGAGGATCTGTTGTAGGTGATTATCTCTAGACTACAGCGGATCTGTTGTAGGTGATTATCTCTAGACTAGAGAGGATCTGTTGTAGGTGATTATCTCTAGACTAGAGAGGATCTGTTGTAGGTGATTATCTCTAGACTAGAGAGGATCTGTTGTAGGTGATTATCTCTAGACTAGAGAGGATCTGTTGTAGGTGATTATCTCTAGACTAGAGAGGATCTGTTGTAGGTGATTATCTCTAGACTAGAGAGGATCTGTTGTAGGTGATTATCTCTAGACTAGAGAGGATCTGTTGTAGGTGATTATCTCCAGACTAGAGAGGATCTGTTGTTCACTGTATAATGGACAATAAAGATGGATTACCAGCTATAGACTCACCCCTCCAGGCGGACATCAGGCAGGGTTCTGTTGAATGCGATCATCTCCGAGGCCATCAGGTTAAACTGGTTGATCTTAAACATCTCCTTCATCTTCTCCTGGTTCTCTTTAGAAATCACCACAGGTTTACCTCCTTCTCCTGGACCCTCCCTGGGACGCAATACTGTATCTACAACACCACAGCGTGAGAGAGAGGTGTGAGTGTGTGTGTGTGTGTGTGTGTGTGTGTGTGTGTGTGTGTGTGTGTGTGTGTGTGTGTGTGTGTGTGTGTGTGTGTGTGTGTGTGTGTGTGTGTGTGTGTGTGTGTGAGTATGAGTGTGCAATGTGTTTGTGTGTATGTGTGTGTGTGCTCACCGTCCCTGCCTGGCAGGCCCCTCTCCCTCTTGTCATCACACTTATTACACTCGCTGAAGTAGAGCAGGATGAACATGTCCAACATCACCCACACCAAGGAGGTGGCCAGAACCACCTTACAGTAGGCAAACCTCCGCATCCTAGAGAGACAGAGAGACAGGAGACAGGAGAGAGACGGAGAGGGGAGAGGAGAGGAGGGAGAGAGAGGAGAGAGAGAGGAGAGGAGAGGAGAGAGAGGAGAGAGAGAGAGAGAGAGAGAGAGAGAGAGAGAGAGAGAGAGAGAGAGAGAGAGAGAGAGAGAGAGAGAGAGAGAGAGAGAGAGAGAGAGAGAGAGAGAGAGAGAGAGAGAGAGAGAGAGAGAGAGAGAGGAGAGAGAGAGAGAGAGAGAGAGAGAGAGAGAGAGAGAGAGAGAGAGAGAGAGAGAGAGAGAGAGAGAGAGAGAGAGAGAGAGAGAGAGAGAGAGAGAGAGAGAGAGAGAGAGAGAGAGAGAGAGAGAGAGAGAGGGAGAGAGAGAGAGAGAGAGAGAGAGAGAGAGAGAGAGAGAGAGAGAGAGAGAGAGAGAGAGAGAGAGAGAGAGAGAGAGAGAGAGAGAGAGAGAGAGAGAGAGAGAGAGAGAGAGAGAGAGAGAGAGAGAGAGAGAGAGAGAGAGAGAGAGAGAGAGAGAGAGAGAGGAGAGAGAGAGAGAGGAGAGAGAGAGAGAGAGAGAGAGAGAGAGAGAGAGAGAGAGAGAGAGAGAGAGAGAGAGAGAGAGAGAGAGAGAGAGAGAGAGAGAGAGAGAGAGAGAGAGAGAGAGAGAGAGAGAGAGAGAGAGAGAGAGAGAGAGAGAGAGAGAGAGAGAGAGAGAGAGAGAGAGAGAGAGAGAGAGAGAGAGAGAGAGAGAGAGAGAGAGAGAGAGAGAGAGAGAGAGAGAGAGAGGAGAGAGAGGAGAGAGGAGAGAGAGAGAGAGAGAGAGAGAGAGAGAGAGAGAGAGAGAGAGAGAGAGAGAGAGGAGAGAGGTAATAAGATGAACACCAGGAAGTTAACCTCAGACCTACTCATTATGTTACAGAGAGAAAGGGCTAGTCACAAACAGCACAATCACACACCTTACACTCTTAGAAAAAAAGGTGCTATCTAGAACCTAAAATGGTTCTTCGGCTGTCCCCATAGGAGAACCCTTTGAAGAAACATTTTTGGTTCCTAGTAAAAACCCTTCTGGGTTCCATGAAGAAAATTTTCACAGAGGGTTCTTCATGGGGACAGCTGAACTACCATTTTGGAACCCTTTTTGTGGATCAATTGAAGCTCTCTTTCTCTCTCTCCCTCTGTCTCGTATCTATCTCCTTTCTCTGCTGACCAAAACACACCCTGTCCTAACACCTGTCCTCTCCCATCTCTTATCTGCTGTGTGGTTAACACACCCTGTCCTAATTACCTGTCCTCTCCCTCTCCCATCTCTTATCTGCCGTGTGGTTAACACACCCTGTCCTATTACCTGTCCTCTCCCATCTCTTATCTGCTGTGTTGTTAACACACCCTGTCCTATTCACCTGTCCTCTCCCATCTCTTATCTGCCGTGTGGTTAACACACCCTGTCCTATTCACCTGTCCTCTCCCTCTCCCATCTCTTATCTGCTGTGTGGTTAACACACCCTGTCCTAATTACCTGTCCTCTCCCTCTCCCATCTCTTATCTGCTGTGTGGTTAACACACCCTGTCCTATTCACCTGTCCTCTCCCATCTCTTATCTGCCGTGTGGTTAACACACCCTGTCCTATTCACCTGTCCTCTCCCATCTCTTATCTGCTGTGTAGTTAACACACCCTGTCCTAAAAACCTGTCCTCTCCCATCTCTTATCTGCCGTGTGGTTAACACACCCTGTCCATTTACCTGTCCTCTCCCATCTCTTATCTGCTGTGTGGTTAACACACCCTGTCCTAAAAACCTGTCCTCTCCCATCTCTTATCTGCCGTGTGGTTAACACACCCTGTCCTATTACCTGTCCTCTCCCATCTCTTATCTGCTGTGTGGTTAACACACCCTGTCCTAAAAACCTGTCCTCTCCCATCTCTTATCTGCTGTGTGGTTAACACACCCCTGTCCATTTACCTGTCCTCTCCCATCTCTTATCTGCCGTGTGGTTAACACACCCTGTCCATTTACCTGTCCTCTCCCATCTCTTATCTGCCGTGTTAACACACCCTGTCCATTTACCTGTCCTCTCCCATCTCTTATCTGCCATATTTAACACACCCTGTCCTATTTAAAACCTGTCCTCTCCCATCTCTTATCTGCCATTTATGGTTAACACCTGTCCTAAAACCTGTCCCTCCTCTCCCATCTCTTATCTGCTGTGTGGTTAACACACCCTGTCCTAAAACCTGTCCTCTCCCATCTGCTGTATCCATTTACCTGTCCTCTCCCATCTCTTATCTGCCGTGTGGTTAACACACCCTGTCCATTTACCTGTCCTCTCCCATCTCTTAAACCTGTCCTCTCCTCTCTCATCTCTTATCTGCCGTGTGGTTAACACACCCTGTCCATTTACCTGTCCTCTCCCATCTCTTATCTGCCATATGGTTAACACACCCTGTCCTAAAACCTGTCCTCTCTCATCTCTTATCTGCTGTGTCCACCCTGTCCATTCACCTGTCCTCTCCCATCTCTTATCTGCCGTGTGGTTAACACACCCTGTCCTATTGTCCTCTCCCTCTCCCACCTGTCCTCCTATTACCTGTCCTCTCCCATCTCTTATCTGCTGTGTGGTTAACACACCCTGTCCTAACCACCTGTCCTCTCCCATCTCTTATCTGCCGTGTGGTTAACACACCCTGTCCTAACCACCTGTCCTCTCCCATCTCTTATCTGCCGTGTGGTTAACACACCCTGTCCTAACACCTGTCCTCTCCCATCTCTTATCTGCCGTGTGGTTAACACACCCTGTCCAATTACCTGTCCTCTCCCATCTCTTATCTGCCGTGTGGTTAACACACCCTGTCCTAAACACCTGTCCTCTCCCATCTCTTATCTGCCGTGTGGTTAACACACCCCATGTCCTATTTACCCTGTCCTCTCCCATCTCTTATCTGCTGTCCTCTCCCTCCTCCCATCTCTTATCTGCCGTGTGTGGTTAACACACCCTGTCCATTTACCTGTCCTCTCCCATCTCTTATCTGCTCCCCATTTACCTGTCCTCTCCATCTCTTATCTGCCGTGTGGTTAACACACCCTGTCCATTTACCTGTCCTCTCCCATCTCTTATCTGCCATGTGGTTAACACACCCTGTCCTAATCTCTTACCCGTGTGGTCCACCCTGTCCTAAAACCTGTCCTCTCCCATCTCTTATCTGCCGTGTGGTTAACACACCCTGTCCATTTACCTTCCTCTCCCACCTGTCCTCTCCCATCTCTTATCTGCCGTGTGGTTAACACACCTGTCCTAAAACCTGTCCTCTCTCATCTCTTATCTGCCGTGTGGTTAACACACCCTGTCCATTTACCTGTCCTCTCCCATCTCTTATCTGCCATATGGTTAACCTGTCACCCTGTCCTAAAATTTACCTGTCCTCTCCCATCTCTTATCTGCCGTGTGGTTAACACACCCTGTCCTAAAAACCTGTCCTCTCCCATCTCTTATCTGCCGTGTGGTTAACACACCCTTTCCTAAAAACCTGTCCTCTCCCATCTCTTATCTGCCGTGTGGTTAACACACCCTGTCCTAAAAACCTGTCCTCTCTCATCTCTTATCTGCTGTGTGGTTATCAGTTCTCTCTCTAGAGGTCACCTCTTCATTTTAAGAAACAGCCCAAAACAAGCACAGTATAGTCTCTCTCTCTGTCACTTCCTGTGTGTGTGTTCGTGTGACTCAGCTACCTTGTCCCCTCTTTCTAGGTGCCTTTCTTTCTATTTCATTTTCTGTTCACTCACCGTCTCTCTCTCCTCTAACTGTGCAGTGGTCTCCTCTCTCTCTCTGTCTCTCTCTCTGTCTCCTCTCTGACTGTGCAGTGGTCTCCTCTCTCTCTCTGTCTCTCTCTCTCTAACTGTGCAGTGGTCTCCTCTCTCTATCTCTCTGTCTCCTCTCTAACTGTGCAGTGGTCTCCTCTCTCTCTCTCTGTCTCCTCTCTAACTGTGCAGTGGTCTCCTCTCTCTGTCTCTCTCTAACTGTGCAGTGCTCTCCTCTCTCTCTCTGTCTCTCTAACTGTGCAGTGGTCTCCCCTCTCTCTCTCCTTTAACTGTGCAGTGGTCTCCTCTCTCACTCTCTCTAACTGTGCAGTGGTCTCCTCTCTCTCTAACTGTGCAGTGGTCTCCTCTCTCTCTAACTGTGCAGTGGTCTCCTCTCTCTCTCTCTCTCTCTCTCTCTCTCTGTCACGTGCCTCTCAGGAGGAGGAAAGCCATTCTGCAGTCAGCCATGCCAACATCTCCTCCCCTCTATAGAGTTCACAGTGAATGAACAGGCCAGGCTTCCTCAGGGCCAGAGTCTACAGTTACCAGAGATTATATTTCCTCCTAAGAGCTCAGGAGCTTGACCTTTAAATGTTTCATTTCATCAACGGTATAGTACAGCTTGATACGCTTTTGTCTCCTCTTCTACCTCTCCCTGTCTTACTCTATCCTCACTGGCCCCTCCACTGGGCAGAGTACGGTGGCCTGGTGGAGAGAAGTGTGTGTGTGTGTGTTTAAGAGGATGTGTGTTCGTGAAAGAGAGAGAGTGAGTGTTGTTCATGGATGTGTGTTATCTGGCGCAGCGTGTTCGCACACAACGTTGTTACTCCTCACAGCTGAGTGACAAAGCGTGGGCAGAGAGAAACCACTGAATAGGTCTCCTCCTCACTAAAAATACATCTCTGCTAATCTCATTATTTCTGGCTCACTCTCTCATCTTTAGTCTTTCCTAAACAAACTCTATTCTTATCACTTTCTCTCTCTTTCTCCTACTAGACTTTTCTCTCTGTAACATAATGAGGAGGTTTGAGGTTAACTTCCTGGTGTTCATCTTATTACCTCTCTTTCTCTTTCTCTCTCCCTCTCCTCTCTTTCTCTCTCTCTCTCCTCTCTCTCATCTCTTTCACTCTCTCTCCTCTCTTTCTCTTCTCTCTTTCTCTCTTCTCTCGTTCTCTCTCTCTCTCTCCTCTCTTTCTCTCTCTCCTCTCATTCTCTCTCTCTCTCCTCTCTTTCACTCTCTCTCCTCTCTTTCTCTTCTCTATTTCTCTCTTCTCTCGTTCTCTCTCTCTCTCTCTCTCTCTCTCCTCTCTCTCTCTCCTCTCTTTCTCTCTCTCTCCTCTCTTTCTCTCTCTCGCTCTCTCTCTCTTCCTCTCTCTCTCTCTCTCTCTCTCTCTCTCGCTCCTCTCTTTCTCTCTCTCGATCCTCTCTTTCTCTCTTCTTACTCTCCCTCACTCTCTCTCTGTCACTCTCGCTCTGTCACACTCGCTCTGTCACTCTGTCTCTAATGTGGGAGCTGGGCCAATACCAGCTCACACTGACCTCATGTGAACTTCACTGACCTAAAACGACATACACACACACTGAGACACGCACACGTGCACACTAGAGGTCGACCGATTATATGATTTTCAATGCCGATACCGATACAGATTATTGGAGGGGGGGGGCGATACCGATTAATCTGCCGACTTAAAAAAAATGTATTTATATATAAATTATATATATATATACACACACATCTTTGTAAAAATGACAATTGCAACAATACTGAATGAACAATGAACACTTTTATTTTAACTTAATATAATACATATTATGGTCTTTTGGATGGGTGTTCTTAAGGTGATTCCACAGGTTGGTGGTATGTTTTGATTTAGTCGTTGCTGACCCCATGTTTACATCTTTATCACAAATAAGACACCTTGCTTTCCCTGGTGCCAATTCCATGTAATAGTCCCACACTGGTGCTCTGCTTTTCTCTGCCATCTGTAAAACACACACAGCTCTGAAAATCAAATCAAATCAAATTGTATTTGTCACATACACATGGTTAGTAGATGTTAATGCGAGTGTAGTGAAATGCTTGTGCTTCTAGTTCCGACAATGCAGTGATAACCAACAAGTAATCTAACTAACAATTCCAAAACTACTGTCTTATACACAGTGTAAGGGGATAAAGAATATGTACATAAGGATATATGAATGAGTGATGGTACAGAGCAGCATACAGTAGATGGTATCGAGTACAGTATATACATATGAGATGAGTATGTAGACAAAGTAAACAAAGTGGCATAGTTAAAGTGGCTAGTGATACATGTATTACATAAGGATGCAGTCGATGATGTAGAGTACAGTATATACATATGCATATGAGATGAATAATGTAGGGTAAGTAACATTATATAAGGTAGCATTGTTTAAAGTGGCTAGTGATATATTTACATAATTTCCCATCAATTCCCATTATTAAAGTGGCTGGAGTTGGGTCAGTGTCAATGACAGTGTGTTGGCAGCAGCCACTCAATGTTAGTGGTGGCTGTTTAACAGTCTGATGGCCTTGAGATAGAAGCTGTTTTTCAGTCTCTCGGTCCCAGCTTTGATGCACCTGTACTGACCTCGCCATCTGGATGATAGCGGGGTGAACAGGCAGTGGTTCGGGTGGTTGATGTCCTTGATGATCTTTATGGCCTTCCTGTAACATCGGGTGGTGTAGGTGTCCTGGAGGGCAGGTAGTTTGCCCCCAGTGATGCGTTGTGCAGACCTCACTACCCTCTGGAGAGCCTTACGGTTGAGGGCGGAGCAGTTGCCGTACCAGGCGGTGATACAGCCCGCCAGGATGCTCTCGATTGTGCATCTGTAGAAGTTTGTGAGTGCTTTTGGTGACAAGCCGAATTTCTTCAGCCTCCTGAGGTTGAAGAGGCGCTGCTGCGCCTTCTTCACGACGCTGTCAGTGTGAGTGAACCAATTCAGTTTGAGGGTGTTCCCTCTGCTGTTTCCTGAAGTCCACAATCATCTCCTTAGTTTTGTTGACGTTGAGTGTGAGGTTATTTTCCTGACACCACACTCCGAGGGCCCTCACCTCCTCCCTGTAGGCCGTCTCGTCGTTGTTGGTAATCAAGCCTACCACTGTTGTGTCGTCCGCAAACTTGATGATTGAGTTGGAGGCGTGCGTGGCCACGCAGTCGTGGGTGAACAGGGAGTACAGGAGAGGGCTCAGAACGCACCCTTGTGGGGCCCCCGTGTTGAGGATCAGCGGGGAGGAGATGTTGTTGCCTACCCTCACCACCTGGGGGCGGCCCGTCAGGAAGTCCAGTACCCAGTTGCACAGGGCGGGGTTCAGGGTCTCGAGCTTGATGACGAGCTTGGAGAGTACTATGGTGTTGAATGCCGAGCTGTAGTCGATGAACAGCATTCTCACATAGGTATTCCTCTTGTCCAGGTGGGTTAGGGCAGTGTGCAGTGTGGTTGAGATTGCATCGTCTGTGGACCTATTTGGGCGGTAAGCAAATTGGAGTGGGTCTAGGGTGTCAGGTAGGGTGGAGGTGATATGGTCCTTGACTAGTCTCTCAAAGCACTGAAGTGACAATGATACTGAAGAGTCTGCTTAGGAGACAAATACACTCAACTGTTTGAATAAAAATAGAGTTTAAGTTACCTGTGATGAATGTTGAAAACAAAAACTGTCATTTCTATATGCAGGAAATCCTATTTTAATAATGGACATGGTAAGAATTGACTACCAGAGTGCGAGTCATATTTCCCATGACACCTTCTAGCAAAATCTGAAAATTGGTTCCTTTATTCATTTAGTCCATAGGATATTTTTTAGACTCACTTAAAATAAGGTCTGTGTTTTGTGTGCTTACACCACCGTGCCAATTTTATAACTGTGTAGATATCCATAGGACAAGGTAACTCTGATCAATATTGGCTAAATATAAGCGAAGATCTTTTTTTTTGTAGAGTGGATTTATGAAAATATGTTGACAAACGTTACCTTTTCCTAGTGAGATTTACATGGGTATCAAAACGCAGAGGTGGTTTAAGCCTGAACGAAACACAGACCTTATCTGAAGTAGATCAAGACATCCTCTATGGAAGACATGAACAGAGGTGGTTTAAGCCTGAACCAAACACAGACCTTATCTGAAGTAGATCAAGACATCCTCTATGGAAGACATGAACAGAGGTGGTTTAAGCCTGAACGAAACACAGACCTTATCTGAAGTAGATCAAGACATCCTCTATGGAAGACATGAACAGAGGTGGTTTAAGCCTGAACGAAACACAGACCTTATCTGAAGTAGATCAAGACATCCTCTATGGAAGACATGAACAGAGGTGGTTTAAGCCTGAACGAAACACAGACCTTATTGGAAGTAGATCAAGACATCCTCTATGGAAGACATGAACAGAGGTGGTTTAAGCCTGAACGAAACACAGACCTTATCTGAAGTAGATCAAGACATTCTCTATGGAAGACATGAACAGAGGTGGTTTAAGCCTGAACGAAACACAGACCTTATCTGAAGTAGATCAAGACATTCTCTATGGAAGACATGAACAGAGGTGGTTTAAGCCTGAACGAAACACAGACCTTATCTGAAGTAGATCAAGACATTCTCTATGGAAGACATGAACAGAGGTGGTTTAAGCCTGAACGAAACACAGACCTTATTGGTAGATCAAGACATTCTCTATGGAAGACATGAACAGAGGTGGTTTAAGCCTGAACGAAACACAGACCTTATTGGAAGTAGATCAAGACATTCTCTATGGAAGACATGAACAGAGGTGGTTTAAGCCTGAACCAAACACAGACCTTATCTGAAGTAGATCAAGACATTCTCTATGGAAGACATGAACAGAGGTGGTTTAAGCCTGAACGAAACACAGACCTTATCTGAAGTAGATCAAGACATTCTCTATGGAAGACATGAACAGAGGTGGTTTAAGCCTGAACGAAACACAGACCTTATTTGAAGTAGATCAAGACATTCTCTATGGAAGACATGAACAGAGGTGGTTTAAGCCTGAACGAAACACAGACCTTATTGGAAGTAGATCAAGACATTCTCTATGGAAGACATGAACAGAGGTGGTTTAAGCCTGAACGAAACACAGACCTTATTGGAAGTAGATCAAGACATTCTCTATGGAAGACATGAACAGAGGTGGTTTAAGCCTGAACGAAACACAGACCTTATCTGAAGTAGATCAAGACATTCTCTATGGAAGACATGAACAGAGGTGGTTTAAGCCTGAAGACCTTATTGGAAGTAGATCAAGACATTCTCTATGGAAGACATGAACAGAGGTGGTTTAAGCCTGAACGAAACACAGACCTTATTGGAAGTAGATCAAGACATTCTCTATGGAAGACATGAACAGAGGTGGTTTAAGCCTGAACCAAACACAGACCTTATCTGAAGTAGATCAAGACATTCTCTATGGAAGACATGAACAGAGGTGGTTTAAGCCTGAACGAAACACAGACCTTATCTGGAAGTAGATCAAGACATTCTCTATGGAAGACATGAACAGAGGTGGTTTAAGCCTGAACGAAACACAGACCTTATCTGAAGTAGATCAAGACATCCTCTATGGAAG
Source organism: Oncorhynchus keta (assembly GCF_023373465.1). Taxonomy (NCBI): domain Eukaryota; kingdom Metazoa; phylum Chordata; class Actinopteri; order Salmoniformes; family Salmonidae; genus Oncorhynchus; species Oncorhynchus keta. The sequence goes on along the minus strand of NW_026287584.1, from coordinate 122,421 downwards.
ACATGAACAGAGGTGGTTTAAGCCTGAACGAAACACAGACCTTATTGGAAGTAGATCAAGACATTCTCTGTGGAAGACATGAACAGAGGTGGTTTAAGCCTGAACGAAACACAGACCTTATTGGAAGTAGATCAAGACATTCTCTATGGAAGACATGAACAGAGGTGGTTTAAGCCTGAACCAAACACAGACCTTATTGGAAGTAGATCAAGACATTCTCTATGGAAGACATGAACAGAGGTGGTTTAAGCCTGAACCAAACACAGACCTTATTGGAAGTAGATCAAGACATCCTCTATGGAAGACATGAACAGAGGTGGTTTAAGCCTGAACCAAACACAGACCTTATTGGAAGTAGATCAAGACATTCTCTGTGGAAGACATGAACCCCTTTTAAGTTCAGCCGCAAGTTATTACAGGAATTATAACGCGTCAACTATTTCTCTCTAAACCATATACCTTTGACTATTACGAGGCTGCTGCTGCCTACTACCCCTCAGTCAGACTGCTCTATCAAATATCAAATCACAGACTTAACTATAATAAACACACAGAAATATGAGCCTTAGGCCAAATCCGGAAACTATCACCTCGAAAACAAAACGTTTATTCCGTTCCGTATTTTATCTAACGGGTGGCAACCCTAAGTCTAAATATTCCTGTTACATTGCACAACCTTCAATGTTATGTCATAATTACGTAAAATTCTGGCAAATTAGTTCGCAAAGAGCCAGGCGGCTCAAACTGTTGCATATACCCTGACTCTGCGTGTAATGAACGCAAGAGGTGACACAATTTCACCTGGTTAATATTGCCTGCTAACCTGGATTTCTTTTAGCTAAATATGCAGGTTTAAAAATATATACTTCTGTGTATTGATTTTAAGAAAGGCATTGATGTTTATGGTTAGGTACACGTTGGAGCAACGACAGTCGTTGATTGATTGTTTTTATAAGATAAGTTTAATGCTAGCTAGCAACTTACCTTGGCTTACTGCATCCACGTAACAGGCAGCCTCAGGTGCTAATCAGGTGGTTAGAACATTGGACTAGTTAACTGTAAGGTTGCAAGACGAATCCCCAAGTTGACAAGGAACAAATCTATCGTTCTGCCCCTGAACAAGGCAGTTAACCCACCGTTCCAAGGCCGTCATTGAAAATAAGAATGTGTTCTTAACTGACTTTCCTAGTTAAATAAAGGTGTAAAAAAAATATTATAAAAATAAATAAAAATAAAATTAGAATCTGCAAAATCGGCGCCCAAAAATCCAGATTTCTGATCGTTATGAAAACTTTAAATCTGCCCTAATTAATCGGCCATTCCGATTAATCAGTCAACCGCTAGCACACACACACACACACACACACACACACACACACACACACACACACACACACACACACACACACACACACACACACACACACACACACACACACACACACACACACACACACACACACACACACACACACACACACACACACAGTCCCTCAGTTTGCCTTCTCTGCAGACTGTATTTCTAATCTGGGATGGCAGAGGACACCCCACTATCTCTTCCCTGCTCACGTTGGCTTCTGGCTCACTCTGTGTGTGTGTGTGTATGAGTGAGTGAGTGAGTGAGTGAGTGAGAGTGAGTGAGTGAGTGAGTGAGTGAGTGAGTGAGTGAGTGAGTGAGTGAGTGAGTGAGTGAGTGAGTGAGTGAGTGAGTATGTCTATATTACATTTCAGTTTTCAGTTTGTTAGTATTTCTAGTCTCTGACAAAAATAGACTGCCTCTCTGACACAACACAGACAACCCCCTCTCTCTCTCAAATCCCTCCCTCTTTCTTTTCACTCTACCTTTTTCATCTCCATATCTTCACTCCATTTCCCCCTCCCTTCGATTAACATCCCTCTCTCATCTCCCCTCTCCATCTCCTCCCCCTCCCCCCCCCTCTCTCATCTCCCCTCCCCTCCCCTCTCTCATCTCCCCTCCCCCCTCCCATCCCCCTCTCCCCTCATCTCCCCTCCCCTCCCCTCTCTCATCTCCCCTCCCCTCTATCCCCTCCACCCTCTCCTCTCTCCCCTCTCTCATCTCCCCTCCCCCTCCCATCTCCCCTCCCCTCTCTCCATTACGTTTTCTCCTTTCCAGAGTGGTTGCCATCCCTACTTGCCTTCACAGAGGAGATCCCCTCCTCTCTTCCTCTCTCCTTCCTCCGCTGGTTTAATCCTCCGTTCGAGGGAGATTACACAACTACTGGGTTACAGCCAGAGAATAATGATCCTCTGAGGCTTGGAGATGTTCACTACTCAAGGATTTATGGAGTTGCTATGAGGAATGTGCTCAATGGGATTCTCTGTGTGTCCTGTGTGCGTGTGTTGTCATGACACCAGAATTTAGAACCCAGTGCATTATCAAGCACACAAAAGCACACACACACGGTCATAAATGATCATAGTGTGTTTGTGTGAGCAGCCCAGGCACGCACACACACACACACACACACACACACACACACACACACACACACACACACACACACACACACACACACACACACACACACACACACACACACTAGGACTTGCACAATTACCATGTAAATGACGGATGAAGAAGTCATGGAAATAAATGAACCGTCATAACCATTAATTATTTGTAATAAAAACAATTCTAAAACAAGTCTGAGTTGGGAATGAACAGCTGACTGAAATATGCATGGTTCCCCGGTTCAAATGTTGAAGATACGAGTGCATCGGCCCGTGGAGCCCAAACCCATCCAAATGTAGCATGAATCAGTCAGAAAAACCATTGAAACGTTTCGAACCGCCAGTTCACTGACGTTGTTTACTCACATCATTTTATTTCCCCTCTGAAAATATCTGGAATCTTTTGTGAGTTAATAGATGCGTCTTCTCCTATTGAACTAAGCAGGGAAATGACCGTATTGATCTCCAAGTCAGATTCCACCTGTGCATACAGAGCACAGCTGCTCACGTCAACCAGAACCTCCCCGATCAAATACTCCTATATCTGCACGGCGCCTTCAGCATTCAAACGCATGGAAAATGGCTCTCGCAATGTCAAATCATAGGCTTTATTAGTTGGGTGACAATGTCATTTGCTGGGTCATTGTTACCAAATGCACAGTAGAAAAGGGTGTTTTACTGACAGATTTGTGTAGGCTACCAGAGTGGACACAACTCACATCCTACAGACTGCACATCTTACTGCTGATTGGGCTTTTAGATGGACAGATTCACCATGACACATTATTTTGGTAGTTTTGCTTTCATTTTTACATGAACATGATAAAGTTGTAATTTCCTAACTAGGACAGCTGCACTGTAGGCCTGTGGTCTGAGTCTGAGCAGGAGAACACCAGCTCTCCTCCGGAACTTTGCAAACCGTCAAAACCATTCACTTTTCAAACCCAAAGCTATGCAATAGAATGAATGTGTTCATGCAACAGATGTTAATGGATCGAATGGTATCGAACACAATCACATCAATTCCTTCCCCTATTCAAACCGAATCACACCGATACTTTTGGTTTCAAACGTATATCGTTCCTGTATCATATCGGAGCCCATGTATCTAGATGTGTGTCAAATCGTGCTTGTAAGGAGAGATGCACATCCCTAGTCACTTGAGTTGAATCAGCAAATCACAGAGTATATTTCCTGCTTTTACTTCCTGTTTTTACTTCCTGTTTTTACTTCCTGTTTTGCTCCTATGGGTACGCAATTCCTGCCAGTCCACCCATTATGCCCATTCTACTCATTCTATTTCTATGGCAGCACATGCAGAGGAGAGGAGAAAATGTGTCCCCCAATGATTATTTTTTGCTATTTGGACGGTTATTACGGAGACACAGTTGTTTGACTGACCAATTACTGTCATCTGAAATTCCAGGAGCGTCACAGCCCTAACACACACACACACACTTCTGAAGGCGGTAGAGGAAGGTAAAGGGAGGGGGAGGTAGAGGGAGGTAGAAAGGGAGGGAGGTAGAAGGAGGTGGAAGGCGGTAGAGGGAGGTAAAGGGAGGGGGAGGTAGAGGGAGGTAGAAAGGGAGGGAGGTAGAAGGAGGGGGAAGGTGGTAGAGGGAGGTAAAGGGAGGGGGAGGTAGAGGGAGGTAGAAAGGGAGGGAGGTAGAAGGAGGGGGAAGGCGGTAGAGGGAGGTAAAGGGAGGGGGAGGTAGAGGGAGGTAGAAAGGGAGGGGAAGGGGAAGGTAGGGAGGGAGGTAAAGGGAAAGGGGGAGGTAGAGGGAGGTAGAAAGGGAGGGGGAGGGGAGAAGGAGGGGAAGGCAGTAGAGGGAGGTAGAGGGAGGGGGAGGGAGAGGGAGGGGGAGGTAGAGGGAGGTAGAAAGGGAGGGGGAGGTAGAGGGAGGTAGAAGGAGGGGAGGGAGAGTGAGGGGGGGGAGGAGGGAGAGAGGGAGGTAGAAGGAGGGAGGGGGAGGGAGGGGGAAGGCAGTAGAGGGAGGGGAGGGAGGGAGGGAGGTAGAGGGAGTTAGAGAGGGAGGGAGGTAGAAGGAGGGGGAAGGCGGTAGAGGGAGGTAAAGGGAGGGGGAGGTAGAGGGAGGTAGAAAGGGAGGGAGGTAGAAGGAGGTGGAAGGCGGTAGAGGGAGGTAAAGGGAGGGGGAGGTAGAGGGAGGTAGAAAGGGAGATAGAAGGAGGGGGAAGGTGGTAGAGGGAGGTAAAGGGAGGGGGAGGTAGAGGGAGGTAGAAAGGGAGGGAGGTAGAAGGAGGTGGAAGGCGGTAGAGGGAGGTAAAGGGAGGGGGAGGTAGAGGGAGGTAGAAAGGGAGGGAGGTAGAAGGAGGGGGAAGGTGGGGAGGTAGAGGGAGGGGAGGGAGGGGAGGGGGAGGTAGAAAGGGAGGGAGGTAGAAGGAGGGAGAAGGCGGTAGAGGGAGGTAGAGGGAGGGGAGGGAGGGAGGTAGAAAGGGAGGGAGGTAGAAGGAGGGGAAGGCGGTAGAGGGAGGGAGGTAGAAAGGGAGGGAGGTAGGTAGAAGGGGGGGAGGCGGTAGAAAGGGAGGGGGAGGTAGAGGGAGGTAGAAGGGAGGGAGGAGAAGGAGGGGAAGGCGGTAGAGGGAGGTAGAGGGAGGGGGAGGGAGAGGGAGGGGGAGGTAGAAAGGGAGGGAGGTAGAAGGAGGGGGAGGTAGAGGGAGGTAGGGAGGGGGAGGGAGGGGAGGGGGAGGTAGAAAGGGAGGGAGGTAGAAGGAGGGGAGGGGTAGAGGGAGGTAAAGGGAGGGGAGGTAGAGGGAGGTAGAAAGGGAGGGAGGTAGAAGGAGGGGAAGGCGGTAGGGGAGGTAAAGGGAGGGGAGGTAGAGGGAGGTAGAAAGGGAGGGAGGTAGGTAGAAGGAGGGGGAAGGCGGTAGAGGGAGGTAGAGGGAGGGGGAGGTAGAGGGAGGTAGAGGGAGGGAGGGAGGGAGGTAGAAAGGGAGGGAGGTAGGAGGGGGAAGGCGGTAGAGGGAGGTAGGGAGGGAGGGGGGAGGTAGAAAGGGAGGGGGTAGAAGGAGGTGGAAGGGAGGGGAGGTAGGGGAGGGGGAGGTAGAGGGGGGGGGTAGAGGGAGTGAGGGAGGGAGGGGGAGGGAGGGGGGAGGGAGGTAGAGGGAGTGAGAGGGAGGTAGAGGGAGGGGTAAAGAGAGAGAAACTGCCCACAAAGGCAAAATAAAAGCACTGTCAAATTGATTACTGATGCAAAGCTTGGCACCAATGCAAAGTGGAATGAAACACTTCAATCTCAAATCACTCAGGCATTTTAGGACTGGAATCAATACACATTACTGTCACTGTGAGGGTGTTTCCTAGCACCAACACACACCCAACCAGTCTTATAAACCACAGCTCCCCTCCTCCCCCTGGCCTCTATGAATCCTGTGTAATTGCTCTTTTAACACAACTTGTAATTGGGGCGTGGTGACTACATCTCTGAGGCTTTGCACGCACACACACACACACACACACACACACACACACACACACACACACACACACACACACACACACACACACACACACACACACACACACACACACACACACACACACACACACACACACACACACACACACACACACACACACACACACACACACACACACACACGATCAAATCACACAAGCATCTCTGTGAGCAGTTTGACCCAGCAGACTTCTATCAGTCCCTCTGTGTCATATTGACCTGGTCCAGTCAATGTCGGATGACTACAGTTTAGCCATGTGAAAGCTGTAGTAGTAAAACTAACATATAACTGGTCCTCTCTCACACACACACAAAGCTGTAGTAGTAAAACTAACATAACTGGTCCTCTCTCACACACACACAAAGCTGTAGTAGTAAAACTAACATAACTGGTCCCCTCTCACACACACACAAAGCTGTAGTAGTAAAACTAACATGGTCCCCTCTCACACACACACAAAGCTGTAGTAGTAAAACTAACATATAACTGGTCCTCTCTCACACACACACAAAGCTGTAGTAGTAAAACTAACAGAACTGGTCCCCTCTCACACACACACAAAGCTGTAGTAGTAAAACTAATATAACTGGTCCTCTCTCTCACACACACACAAAGCTGTAGTAGTAAAACTAACATATAACTGGTCCTCTCTCACACACACACAAAGCTGTAGTAGTAAAACTAACAGAACTGGTCCTCTCTCTCACACACACACAAAGCTGTAGTAGTAAAACTAACAGAACTGGTCCTCTCTCACACACACACAAAGCTGTAGTAGTAAAACTAACAGAACTGGTCCCCTCTCACACACACACAAAGCTGTAGTAGTAAAACTAACATATAACTGGTCCTCTCTCACACACACACAAAGCTGTAGTAGTAAAACTAACAGAACTGGTCCTCTCTCACACACACACAAAGCTGTAGTAGTAAAACTAACAGAACTGGTCCCCTCTCACACACACACACAAAGCTGTAGTAGTAAAACTAACATATAACTGGTCCTCTCTCACACACACACAAAGCTGTAGTAGTAAAACTAACATATAACTGGTCCTCTCTCACACACACACAAAGCTGTAGTAGTAAAACTAATATAACTGGTCCCCTCTCACACACACACAAAGCTGTAGTAGTAAAACTAACAGAACTGGTCCTCTCTCTCACACACACACAAAGCTGTAGTAGTAAAACTAACAGAACTGGTCCTCTCTCACACACACACAAAGCTGTAGTAGTAAAACTAACATATAACTGGTCCTCTCTCTCACACACACACAAAGCTGTAGTAGTAAAACTAACATATAACTGGTCCCCTCTCACACACACACAAAGCTGTAGTAGTAAAACTAATATAACTGGTCCTCTCTCACACACACACAAAGCTGTAGTAGTAAAACTAACAGAACTGGTCCTCTCTCACACACACACAAAGCTGTAGTAGTAAAACTAACAGAACTGGTCCTCTCTCTCACACACACAAAGCTGTAGTAGTAAAACTAACATAACTGGTCCTCTCTCACACACACACAAAGCTGTAGTAGTAAAACTAACAGAACTGGTCCTCTCTCACACACACACAAAGCTGTAGTAGTAAAACTAACATAACTGGTCCTCTCTCACACACACACAAAGCTGTAGTAGTAAAACTAACATATAACTGGTCCTCTCTCACACACACACAAAGCTGTAGTAGTAAAACTAACATAACTGGTCCCCTCTCACACACACACAAAGCTGTAGTAGTAAAACTAACATATAACTGGTCCTCTCTCACACACACACAAAGCTGTAGTAGTAAAACTAACATATAACTGGTCCCCTCTCACACACACACAAAGCTGTAGTAGTAAAACTAATATAACTGGTCCTCTCTCACACACACACAAAGCTGTAGTAGTAAAACTAACAGAACTGGTCCTCTCTCACACACACACAAAGCTGTAGTAGTAAAACTAACATATAACTGGTCCTCTCTCACACACACACAAAGCTGTAGTAGTAAAACTAACAGAACTGGTCCTCTCTCACACACACACAAAGCTGTAGTAGTAAAACTAATATAACTGGTCCTCTCTCACACACACACAAAGCTGTAGTAGTAAAACTAACAGAACTGGTCCTCTCTCTCACACACACAAAGCTGTAGTAGTAAAACTAATATATAACTGGTCCTCTCTCACACACACACAAAGCTGTAGTAGTAAAACTAACATATAACTGGTCCTCTCTCACACACACACAAAGCTGTAGTAGTAAAACTAACATATAACTGGTCCTCTCTCACACACACACAAAGCTGTAGTAGTAAAACTAACATATAACTGGTCCTCTCTCACACACACAAAGCTGTAGTAGTAAAACTAACATATAACTGGTCCTCTCTCACACACACACAAAGCTGTAGTAGTAAAACTAACATATAACTGGTCCTCTCTCACACACACACAAAGCTGTAGTAGTAAAACTAACATAACTGGTCCTCTCTCACACACACACAAAGCTGTAGTAGTAAAACTAACATATAACTGGTCCTCTCTCACACACACACAAAGCTGTAGTAGTAAAACTAACATATAACTGGTCCTCTCTCTCACACACACAAAGCTGTAGTAGTAAAACTAACATATAACTGGTCCCCTCTCACACACACACAAAGCTGTAGTAGTAAAACTAACAGAACTGGTCCTCTCTCTCACACACACAAAGCTGTAGTAGTAAAACTAACATATAACTGGTCCTCTCTCACACACACACAAAGCTGTACCTGTCCTGCTGAGTAAAGGGGTCTCTGGTCCAGATGTACAGAGGCTCCACCAGCAGGGGGAGGAGCTTCAGAGATCCCACTTCCTCCTTCGCTTGTCACTCAAACATGCTCCCTGGAGACACAGAAACACATTGGTCAGTCTTCAAGCAACTCCCTCACACATACAGACACAGACAATACAGACCTGAGTCCAAGTGTCGCCCCACTGGCAAGACCATGAGAAGACTAGTGTGGTTTAAGGTGAAGAAACAGGACTAACTCAGCCCCAAACCTGTGGCTACGTCAGACTTCAGACCAACACGTCCACTGACGTGTGGTTTACAGCCTTCTACAGTGTGAGAGTTCAGAAGGGCTCAGGAAGCCCCTGTTCAGTGATCTGTCTCTCACTCCTCTCCTCTGTGTGGACACCACATGTTCCTGACCCCTCACTCTGGACCCGACCTGACCCAACCCACCGCCACAGTGTTCCCATCACACCTCAGGGACACACACATCCAGAGAGAGAGAACGAACGGCGTCACGGGGAGTGGAAGAGAGATCAGATGGCATGTCACTCAACAGGCTAACACACACTTCCTTCACCACTTCCCTCTGTGGCAGGAAATGCATCATCACCATCACATCATATCACCTGGCTGTCTATCACTCAGAACATAGAGCAGGATCCAGATCATCTCTGTCATCAGCATGATTCACTGCTCACAGCTTCACAGCAGCCTCAGTATGTCTCACCTCCCAAGACCAATCCTCTATGGTTTCAATGGACTAATGGGCTCAAATATATTTCAATCAAAGAAGACAAATAACATCCAGCCAAAGATGAACCTGTGATGGTACAAAGACACACACACACACACACACACACACACACACACACACACACACACACACACACACACACACACACACACACACACACACACACACACACACACACACACACACACACACACACACACACACACACACACACACACACACACACACTACACTGGAGGCTCAAGAACCAGCAGCAGGATGAGAGGCCGGAGTGACGCATGAGGAATGGATTGAGGGAGGGCTGAAGATTCTCAGAGCTGCTCATTTTAGGGGATTAATCTTCTATTTCTGACAAACAGAAATAAACCTCCCCAGAGAGAGAAAGAGAAAGAGAGACAGAGAGAGGGAGAGAGAAAAGAGAGAGAGAGAGAGAGAGAGAGAGAGAGAGAGAGAGAGAGAGAGAGACAGAGACTGAGAGAGACAGAGAGAGAGAGAGAGAGAGAGGGAGACAGAGAGAAAGAGAGAGACAGAGACTGAGAGACAGAGAGAGAGAGCGAGAGAGAGACAGAGAGAAAGAGAGAGACAGAGAGAGAGCGAGACAGAGACTGAGAGAGACAGAGAGAGAGAGAGAGAGAGAGAGAGAGAGAGAGAGAGAGACAGAGACAGAGACAGAGAGAGAGAGAGAGAGAGAGAGAGAGAGAGAGAGAGAGAGAGAGAGAGAGAAAGAGAGACAGAGAGAGAGAGAGAGAGAGAGAGAGAGAGAGAGACAGAGAGAGAGAGAGAGAGAGAGAGAGAGAGACAGAGAGAGAGACAGAGAGACAGAGAGAGAGAGAGAGAAAGAGAGAGAGAGACAGAGAGACAGAGAGACAGAGAGAGAGAGAGAGAGAGAGAAAGAGAGACAGAGAGACAGAGAGACAGAGAGAAAGAGAGAAAGAGAGAGAGAGAAAGAGAGACAGAGAGACAGAGAGACAGAGAGAAAGAGAGAGACAGAGACAGAGACAGAGAGAGAGAGAGAGAGAGACAGAGAGAGACAGAGAGAGAGAGAGAGAGAGAGAGAGAGAGAGAGAGAGAGAGAGAGAGAGAGAGAGAGAGAGAGAGAGAGAGAGAGAGAGAGAGAGAGAGAGAGAGTGAGAGAGAAAGACGTCCTCCAGAACCACAGTCTGGTTCTTGGCCTACATACAACCGAGACATCAGTCTGGTCTAGTGGGGCTTTATCCTGACAGAATGTGTGAATGCGAGGCATTGGGTTTCCACTGTAGCAGATAATGTCGTCCTTCAGCGTCTGATGGCAAAGAGATCTGCCACTGGGAACAGACGTCAAGTCAACGTCTATTCCACGTTGGTTCAAAGTCATTTAATTTAAATTATATGGAAACAACGTTAATTCAACCAGTGTGTGCCAAGTGGGCTGTGTGTGTGTGTGTGTGTGTGTGTGTGTGTGTGTGTGTGTGTGTGTGTGTGTGTGTGTGTGTGTGTGTGTGTGTGTGTGTGTGTGTGTGTGTGTGTGTGTGTGTGTAACCCCCTCGACACACACACCATGCTCTGTGATGCAGAGCTAGAAAATGTTTCAGTTGTAGTGTAATGTGAAGATTAGAGAAGAACAAGCAAGGAGAGCATCTATAAATACACTGCTACACTGCCTGGCAATCATCACTAACCTGCATCCCATCCCTCCCTCCAGACCCAGGCAGGCATCACAAAACATCACCCTATCTAGTACCAATGATAGGAGGATGTCCATGCATCTCTCTAATTCTCCCTCCCTCCCCATCTTCTCAAGCCAGTGGCTCACTGAACCTCCTGCCAGTTTGCGTTCTCTAGCCCAGTGAGTGTGTGTATATATTTGTGTGTCTGTCTGTGTAAGTGTGCTTTGTGTGTGTGTGAGGTCAGGTGTGTGAAGTGTTAATAACAGTGCAGCAGATAGCAGTCACTAGGCTCCTCTCCAAAGCAGACAGCCAGGTCTACCAACAACACATTCCACGGAGAGTAGATAGCTCTAACAGAGAGTAGAGGGCTCTAACAGAGAGTAGAAAAACAGCTAACAGAGTTAAACAGCCAGAGTGTGAGTGGCTGCTAACAGAGAGTAGAGAGCCCAACTAACAGAGAGTAGAGAGCACTCCACTTTAACAGAGATATAGAGAGCACTAACAGAGAGTAGATAAATACACTCTAACAGAGCATCCTTATGTAGAGAGCTCTAACAGAGTATATACTGTAGAGTAGCAGCTCAGCATATATCCTTATGTACATATTCTAACAGAACAGTAGAATTGTTAGTTAGATTACTTGTTGGTTATCACTGCATTGTCGGAACAGAGAGAGAGCTACTAACAGCATTTAACATCTGCTAACAGAGAGTAGAGTGACAAATAACAGAGATAGAGAGCTCTAAGATAGCAGAGAAAGCAGAGCCAGGTCTACCAAACAGAGAGTAGAGAGCTCTAACAGAGAGTAGAGGGCTCTAACAGAGAGTAGAGAGCACTAACAGAGAGTAGAGAGCTCTAACAGAGAGTAGAGAGCACTAACAGAGAGTAGAGAGCTCTAACAGAGAGTAGAGAGCTCTAACAGAGAGTAGAGAGCTCTAACAGAGAGTAGAGAGCTCTAACAGAGAGTAGAGAGCACTAACAGAGAGTAGAGAGCTCTAACAGAGAGAAGAGAGCTCTAACAGAGAGTAGAGAGCACTAACGGAGAGTAGAGACCTCTAACAGAGAGTAGAGACCTCTAACAGAGAGTAGAGAGGGCTCTAAAAGAGCGTAACAGAGAGTAGAGAGCTCTAACAGAGAGTAGAGAGCTCTAACAGAGAGTAGAGAGCTCTAACAGAGAGTAGAGAGCTCTAACAGAGAGTGGAGAGCTCTAACAGAGAGTAGAGAGCCCTAACGGAGAGTAGAGAGCACTAACGGAGAGTAGAGAGCTCTAACAGAGAGTAGAGAGCTCTAACAGAGAGTAGAGAGCTCTAACAGAGAGTAGAGACCTCTAACAGAGAGTAGAGAGCCCTAACAGAGAGTACAGAGCACTAACAGAGAGTAGATAGCACTAACAGAGAGTAGAGAGCTCTAACAGAGAGTAGAGAGCACTAACAGAGAGTAGAGAGCTCTAACAGAGAGTAGAGAGCTCTAACAAAGAATAGAGGGCACTAACAGAGAGCCTCAAAACATTACAGTGCCTTGCGAAAGTATTCGGCCCCCTTGAACTTTGCGACGCCCAATTTTTCAGTTTTTTTTATTTTTATTATTTTTTTTAAATATCCAATAAATGTTGTTCCACTTCATGATTGTGTCCCACTTGTTGTTGATTCTTCACAAAAAAATACAGTTTTATATCTTTATGTTTGAAGCCTGAAATGTGGCAAAAGGTCGCAAAGTTCAAGGGGGCCGAATACTTTCGCAAGGCACTGCATATAATGTCTGTCTGACATATTACACACAACATATTACACATTCTCTGCTCTCACACACACATGGACAAGCACTTGCACGTGCCACACAGACTGATTTAGCTTTGGTACATACTATGTTCTCTTTCACATCTGCATAAACACAGACCCACGCGCGCAGTGGTAAAGAGCATCAACATGCTACAACAACATACATGTTATGTCACCCAAACGCATCCGCTCAAAACAACATATAATGTCATATAAACACGCTTAAACATAAATCATCAACCGTTAGACGCTCATATGTCACTGAGATGTGATGTTTCCTAAAGGCACTGAGGCGTTCTTCAGACTACATACATGTCATGTGTAGCCCCAGCACAGTGAGACAGTCGTCCAGGTATGACTGTGTCAATGGAAGGTAGAACTAGACTTGTTTTTCTGTCTGTCCGTCTACTGTGTGCCAGCTGAGACTGACTGTACTTCATGATTATCATGGTGATTAACAGGCCGCTCCAGCTATGCCTGTCAAAACCACAAACCCTGACGCCTGCTATGACATCACTCTCTAGAACCCCTCTCCTCCCTTCTCTCCTCTCTTCTTCTCTCCGCTCCTCCCTTATCCTCTCCTCTCCTCCCTTACTCTCTCCTCCCTTCCTCTCTTCTTCTCTCCTCTCCTCCCTTATTCTCTCCTCTCCTCTCTCCCTTCTCTCCTCTCCTACCTTCTTCTCTCCTCTCCTCCCTTCTTCTCTCCTCTCCTCCCTTCTTCTCTCCTCTCCTCCCTTATTCTCTCCTCCCTTCGTCTCTTCTTCTCTCCTCTCTTCCATTATTCTCTCCTCTCCTCTCTCCCTTCTCTCCTCTCCTACCTTATTCTCTCCTCTCCTCCCTTCTTCTCTCCTCTCATCTCCTGTCCTCCACCTAGCCCCAACAGCACTACAGAAACCAGTCTCAGGCAACACCCTCCTTTCCTTTCTCCCCTGCATTCACTCCTCCTCTCCCACGCTGCCCTGTTTCCATTCTGTCTGTATAAATACCATTCCTGAGGAAGGAGAGAGACAGAGGGGCACACTCGGGGTGTAGGAGTATTTGAAGTGTTAGGATATCAGGAGCGTAGGAGTGTAGAGGACAGTCCTCTCTCCACACACTCGTATGGTACCTTAACACAGATAATAAACAGCTCCACTGTTCTGGAACTAAACATGGTGGAGGAGTTCCATTTCAGCACAGTCAGGCCATTCTGAGCATGTAAAGTCAGCTCAGAATGGCTGTAGAACCTCCCTTCATCCTTCTCTCTCTCTTTCTCTGTCCACAGCCCAGCAACCACTCTTCACAGAACCACCATGGCAACCACACTAGGAGCTGGGAGAGAGAGCGAGAGAGAGAGAGAGAGAGAGAGAGAGAGAGAGAGAGAGAGAGAGAGAGAGAGAGAGAGAGAGAGAGAAAGAAAGAAAGAGAGAGAGATGGAGGGAGAGAGAGAAGAGAGAGAGAAGAGAGAGAAAGGGTGGTAGAAGAGGAGATCTGAAAGGAGTTGGCTGTGTAACTGTTGTAGCAACAGCTGTCTGGCCATCAGCAAGCAGTTAGGCCATGGCAGTATGTCTGTTGTGTGTGTGTTGTGGAGGCATGTGTGTGTTCGAGTATGAGCTTGTGTGCCAGCCCAGCTGTCTGTTCACAGTCCACAAGTGTGTGTGTGTGTGTGCGCGCCTGTGTAAGTGTGTGTCAGAGGCTAGCGTATGCCGAAACAGAGAGGTCTCCAAGGACGACATCCTCTGCTCTCAACAACAATGACGATGCCAACACACACACCAGGGTTTCCGTTAGGAAAATGTGGCTCCGGACATTTGACCGGCAGCAAATAATGATTATTTATTTTCAGGGGAAGATCAGCTGTAATACTGCAGATAGAGTGTGGGTTCTTTTAATGTAATTGTCTGTATCATTTCCAATCCCCTATACATTTTTTTTAACAAACATTCTATTGTATTATTTTCCCTTAACCCTACCACCCCTCCCCTAATTGGAGTAAATTAATGGTCAACAATACTTAGGCTTCTACTTCTAGTTGATACATACTATCTACATTAAACACATGGCACATTTCACACTAGTTATCTATTATTTTAGTCCCACCCTTCAGCTACCCTCAACCCTTCCCATCAACAGCACCCACCCGTAGCACGCTCTCCAGCAGGTATATCTCACTGGTCATCCCCAAAGCCAACACCCCCTTTGGCCGCCTTTCCTTCCAGTTCTCTGCTGCCAATGACTGAAACGAATTGCAAAAATCTCTGAAGTTGGAGACTTATATTTCCCTCACTAACTTTAAACATCAGCTATCTGAGCAGCTATACGATCGCTGCAGCTGTACATAGCCCATCTGTAAATAGCCCACCCAATCTCCCTACCTCATCCCCATTTTGTTTTTATTTACTTTTCTGCCCCCTCTGCACACCAGTATTTCTACTTGCACATCATCATCATCTGCACATTTATCACTTCAGTGTTAATTTGCTAAATTGTAATTACTTCGCTACTATGGCCTATGTATTGCCTTACCTCCCCACGCAATTTACACACACTGCATATAGACTTTTTCTATTGTGTTATTGTCTCTGTTTGTTTATTCCATGTGTAACTCTGTGTTGTTGTTTGTGTACCACTGCTTTGCTTTATCTTGGCCAGGTCCCAGTTGTAAATGAGAACTTGTTCTGGCCTACCTGGTGAAATAAAGGTGTTCTCAACTGGCCTACCTGGTGAAATAAAGGTGTTCTCAACTGGCCTACCTGGTTAGATAAAGGTGTTCTCAACTGGCCTACCTGGTTAGATAAAGGTGTTCTCAACTGGCCTACCTGGTTAGATAAAGGTGTTCTCAACTGGCCTACCTGGTTAGATAAAGGTGTTCTCAACTGGCCTACCTGGTTAGATAAAGGTGTTCTCAACTGGCCTACCTGGTTAGATAAAGGTGTTCTCAACTAGCCTACCTGGTTAGATAAAGGTGTTCTCAACTGACCTACCTGGTTAGATAAAGGTGTTCTCAACTGACCTACCTGGTTAGATAAAGGTGTTCTCAACTGACCTACCTGGTTAGATAAAGGTGTTCTCAACTGACCTACCTGGTTAGATAAAGGTGTTCTCAACTGACCTACCTGGTTAGATAAAGGTGTTCTCAACTGACCTACCTGGTTAGATAAAGGTGTTCTCAACTGACCTACCTGGTTAGATAAAGGTGTTCTCAACTGACCTACCTGGTTAGATAAAGGTGCATTTTTTATATATATATATATATATTTTTCAATTTATCTCTGAAAACCATCCCGTTTGGATTTCTACTTGCCAAATATTTTTCAACGGCGCTGTGATGTTTCACAAAAGTTCTGATCCTTTCTATTCTCATAGATTCTACAGATAGTAAATTAAAGATGAACATTTTTACTCAGAGTATTATTATACGAGTCATTGAATGGCTATGGCTTTCAGATCACCCAGTAGTACAATCTGCAGACTTAGCTCCAGGTTAATGTTGTGATTTCTCAGCCGTTCCTGAACCTGCGACCAAACACCAAGCTAGACATATTGAACTAGAGGTCGACTGATTATGATTTTTCAACGCCGATACCGATGCAGATTATTGGAGGACCAAAAAAGACGATACCAATTAATCAGACATTATTTTTTATTTTTTTGTAATAATGACAGTTGCAACAATACTGAATTAACACTTATTTTAACTTAATATAATACATCAATAAAATCAATTTAGCCTCAAATAAATAATTAAACATGTTCAATTTGGTTTAAATAATGCAAAAACAAAGTGTTGGAGAAGAAAGTAAAAGTGCAATATGTGCCATGTAAGAAAGCTAACGTTTCAGTTCCTTGCTCAGAACATGAGAACATATGAAAGCTGGTGGTTCCTTTTAACATGAGTCTTCAATATTCCCAGGTAAGAAGTTTTAGGTTATAGTTATTCTAGGAATTATAGGACTATTTCTCTCTATACGATTTGTATTTCATTAACCTTTGATTAATTTGATTAACCTTTGATTAACCTTTGACTGGATGTTCTTATAGGCACTTTAGTATTGTCAGTGTAACAGTATAGCTTCCATCTCTCCTCGCCGCTACCTGGACTCGAACCAGGAACACATCAACAACAGCCACCCTCGAAGCATCGTTACCCATCGCTCCACAAAAGCTGCAAGGGGAACAACTACTCCAAGTCTCAGAGCAAGTGACATGTGAAACACTATTAGCGCGCACCCCGCTAACTAGCTAGCTATTTCACATCAGTTACACCAGCCTAATCTCGGGAGATGATAGGCTTGAAGTCATTAACAGCGCAATGCTTGAAGCATTGCGAAGAGCTGCTGGCAAAACGCACGAAAGTGCTGTTTGAATGAATGCTTATGAGCCTGCTGGTGCCTATCATCGCTCAGTCAGACTGCGCTATCAAATCATAGACTTAATTATAACATAATAACACACAGAAATACGAGCCTTAGGTCATTAATATGGTTGAATCCAGAAACTATAATTTCGAAAACAAAAAGTTTATTCTTTCAGTGAAATACAGAACCGTTCGGTATTTTATCTAACGGGTTGCAACCCTAAGTCTAAATATTCTTGTTATATTGTACAACCTTCAATGTTATGTCATGATTACGTAAAATTCTGGCAAATTATTTCGCAACGAGCCAAGCGGCCCAAACTGTTGCATATACCCTGACTCTGCGTGCAATGAACGCAAGAGAAGTGACACAATTTCACCTGGTTAATATTGCCTCCTAACCTGGATTTCTTTTAGCTAAATATGCAGGTTTAAATATATATATATATATACAATATATCTTACTGCATTCGCGTAACAGGCAGGCTCCTCGTGAGGCAGGTGGTTAGAGCGTTGGACTAGTTAACCGTAAGGTTGCAAGATTGAATCCCTGAGGTGACAAGGTAAAAATCTGTCGTTCTGCCCCTGAACAAGGCAGTTAACTCACCGTTCCTAGGCCGTCATTGAAAATAAGAAAGTGTTCTTAACTGACTTGCCTAGTTAAATCAAGTTGTGAATATATATATATATATTTAAGAATAAAATATAAAAATCGAATAAAAATAAAAATCGGCAAAATCGGCGTCCAAAAATACAGATTTCCGATTGTTATGAAAACTTGAAATCAGCCCTAATTAATCGGCCATTCCGATTAATCGGCTGACCTAATAATAATATAACATATGCCATTTAGCAGACGCTTTTATCCAAAGCGACTTACAGTCAGTCATGTGTGCATACATTCTACGTATGGGTGGTCCCGGGAATCAAACCCACTACCCTGGCGTTACAAGCGCCATGCTCTACCAAATGAGCTACAGAAGGACCTCTAATATGAACAGTACCAAAACAAGTGATGTAATGATTCTGTCTCTTCACAGCCAAACCTGGACAACTGGGATGGTTGTATCCCCCACATAATATTCTATTGTTGTATCCCCACATAATATTCTATTGTTGTATCCCCACATAATATTCTATTGTTGTATCCCCACATAACATTCTATTGGTTGTATCCCCACATAACATTCTATTGGTTGTATCCTCCACATAATATTCTATTGTTGTATCCCCACATAACATTCTATTGGTTGTATCTCCACATAACATTCCATTGGTTGTATCCCCACATAACATTCTATTGGTTGTATCCTCCACATAACATTCTATTGGTTGTATCCTCCACATAACATTATGTCGGTTGTATCCCCACATAACATTCTGTTGGTTGTATCCTCCACATAACATTCTGTTGGTTGTATCCCCACATAACATTCTGTTGGTTGTATCCTCCACATAACATTATGTCGGTTGTATCCCCACATAACATTCTGTTGGTTGTATCCTCCACATAACATTATGTCGGTTGTATCCCCACATAACATTCTGTTGGTTGTATCCTCCACATAACATTATGTCGGTTGTATCCCCACATAACATTATGTCGGTTGTATCCCCACATAACATTCTGTTGGTTGTATCCTCCACATAACATTCTATTGGTTGTATCCTCCACATAACATTCTGTTGGTTGTATCCCCACATAACATTCTGTTGGTTGTATCCTCCACATAACATTCTGTTGGTTGTATCCTCCACATAACATTCTGTTGGTTGTATCCTCCACATAACATTCTGTTGGTTGTATCCTCCACATAACATTCTATTGGTTGTATCCTCCACATAACATTCTGTTGGTTGTATCCCCACATAACATTCTGTTGGTTGTATCCCCACATAACATTCTATTGGTTGTATCCTCCACATAACATTCTATTGGTTGTATCCCCACATAACATTCTATTGGTTGTATCCCCACATAACATTCTATTGGTTGTATCCCCACATAACATTCTATTGGTTGTATCCCCACATAACATTCTATTGGTTGTATCCTCCACATAACATTCTATTGGTTGTATCCTCCACATAACATTCTATTGGTTGTATCCTCCACATAACATTCTATTGGTTGTATCCCCACATAACATTCTGTTGGTTGTATCCCCCACATAACATTCTGTTGGTTGTATCCCCACATAACATTCTGTTGGTTGTATCCTCCATTGTTGTATCCTCCACATAACATTCTGTTGGTTGTATCCTCCACATAACATTCTCCACATAACATTCTGTTGTTGTATCCTCCACATAACATTCTATTGGTTGTATCCTCCACATAACATTCTATTGGTTGTATCCTCCACATAACATTCTGTTGGTTGTATCCCCACATAACATTCTGTTGGTTGTATCCTCCACATAACATTCTGTTGTATCCTCCACATAACATTCTGTTGGTTGTATCCCCACATAACATTCTGTTGGTTGTATCCTCCAATCCCCACATAACATTCTGTTGGTTGTATAACATCTATTGGTTGTATCCTCCACATAACATTCTATTGGTTGTATCCCCACATAACATTCTGTTGGTTGTATCCCCACATATTCTGTTGTATCCCCACATAACATTCTGTTGGTTGTATCCTCTAACATTCTGGTTGTATCCCCACATAACATTCTATTGGTTGTATCCCCACATAACATTCTATTGGTTGTATCCCCACATAACATTCTATTGTATCCCCACATAAACATTCTATTGGTTGTATCCTCCACATAACATTCCATTGGTTGTATCCCCACATAACATTCTCCACATAACATTCTGTTGGTTGTATCCCCACATAACATTCTATTGGTTGTATCCTCCACATAACATTCTACATTCTGTTGGTTGTATCCCCACATAACATTCTGTTGGTTGTATCCTCCACATAACATTCTATTGGTTGTATCCTCCACATAACATTCTGTTGGTTGTATCCCCACATAACATTCTGTTGGTTGTATCCCCACATAACATTCTGTTGGTTGTATCCCCATAACATTCTGTTGGTTGTATCCCCACATAACATTCTATTGGTTGTATCCTCCACATAACATTCTGTTGGTTGTATCCTCCACATAACATTCTATTGGTTGTATCCTCCACATAACATTATGTCGGTTGTATCCCCACATAACATTCTATTGGTTGTATCCTCCACATAACATTCTGTTGGTTGTATCCTCCACATAACATTCTGTTGGTTGTATCCTCCACATAACATTCTGTTGGTTGTATCCCCACATAACATTCTGTTGGTTGTATCCCCACATAACATTCTGTTGGTTGTATCCCCACATAACATTCTGTTGGTTGTATCCCCACATAACATTCTATTGGTTGTATCCTCCACATAACATTCTGTTGGTTGTATCCTCCACATAACATTCTGTTGGTTGTATCCTCCACATAACATTCTGTTGGTTGTATCCCCACATAACATTCTGTTGGTTGTATCCCCACATAACATTATGTCGGTTGTATCCCCACATAACATTCTATTGGTTGTATCCTCCACATAACATTCTATTGGTTGTATCCCCACATAACATTCTGTTGGTTGTATCCCCACATAACATTCTATTGGTTGTATCCTCCACATAACATTCTATTGGTTGTATCCTCCACATAACATTCTGTTGGTTGTATCCCCACATAACATTCTGTTGGTTGTATCCTCCACATAACATTCTGTTGGTTGTATCCTCCACATAACATTCTGTTGGTTGTATCCTCCACATAACATTCTGTTGGTTGTATCCTCCACATAACATTCTATTGGTTGTATCCAATAGAATGCGCCGGCTACCGCAAAATCTGTCGTGTTAGGTGACGTTGCAGTATTTTGGGGGTACATGCTATCAGATAATAGCTTCTCATGCTTTCGCCGAAAAGCATTTTACAAATCTGACTTGGTGGATAGATTCACAACGAGTGTAGCTTTAATTCACTACCTTGAATGTGTATTTTAATGAAAGTTTAATGAAAGTTTGAGTTTTATCAAAAACTATAGGTGGCGCTCTGAAATTCCGCTGAGTGATGTTCCTGCACGGGAACTGTATTCTGCGTCATCCTTAAGAAGTTTTTAACACGCGATTGCATTTCGGATTGTTGTGCAATGATTGAGCTTATAAAAACATGTTTCACTCCAGCAGCAACGAAGGAGCTATTTGAGGTTTGAGGAGCTGTTTGAGGAGCTGTTTGAGGATTGAGGTGCTGTTTGAGGAGCTGTTTGGGGATTGAGGTGCTGTTTGAGGAGCTGTTTGAGGATTGAGGTGCTGTTTGAGGAGCTGTTTGAGGAGCTGTTTGAGGATTGAGGAGCTGTTTGAGGCTGGAGGAGCTGTTTGAGGAGCTGTTTGAGGAGCTGTTTGAGGTTTGAGGAGCTGTTTGAGGATTGAGGTGCTGTTTGAGGCTTGAGGAGCTGTTTGAGGAGCTGTTTGAGGAGCTGTTTGAGGGTTGAGGAGGTGTTTGAGGAGCTGTTTGAGGAGCTGTTTGAGGTTTGAGGAGCTGTTTGAGGAGCTGTTTGAGGATTGAGGTGCTGTTTGAGGCTTGAGGAGCTGTTTGAGGAGCTGTTTGAGGAGCTGTTTGAGGGTTGAGGAGGTGTTTGAGCTGCTTCCTGTTTACAGAGAGTGGTGACTGCTGAGCAGAGGAAAAGGAACAACATAGACACTGAAACCACATTGACAGACCTGGGCCTACATGTACACCAGTCCACCTACACAAACCAACACCGTCCAGATCTCTTGTCCTCTAGCTACAGTAGGTTATATCCTGTAGTCACAGTCCAGATCTCTTGTCCTCTAGTTACAGTAGGTTATATTCTGTAGTCACAGTCCAGATCTCTTGTCCTCTAGTTACAGTAGGTTATATCCTGTAGTCACAGTCCAGATCTCTTGTCCTCTAGTTACAGTAGGTTATATCCTGTAGTCACAGTCCAGATCTCTTGTCCTCTAGCTATAGTAGGTTATATCCTGTAGTCACAGTCCAGATCTCTTGTCCTCTAGCTATAGTAGGTTATATCCTGTAGTAACAGTCCAGATCTCTTGTCCTCCCAGCTACAGTAGGTTATATCCTGTAGTCACAGTCCAGATCTCTTGTCCTCTAGCTACAGTAGGTTATATCCTGTAGTCACAGTCCAGATCTCTTGTCCTCTAGCTATAGTAGGTTATATCCTGTAGTCACAGTCCAGATCTCTTGTCCTCTAGCTATAGTAGGTTATATCCTGTAGTCACAGTCCAGATCTCTTGTCCTCTAGCTATAGTAGGTTATATCCTGTAGTAACAGTCCAGATCTCTTGTCCTCCCAGCTACAGTAGGTTATATCCTGTAGTCACAGTCCAGATCTCTTGTCCTCTAGCTATAGTAGGTTATATCCTGTAGTCACAGTCCAGATCTCTTGTCCTCTAGCTACAGTAGGTTATATCCTGTAGTCACAGTCCAGATCTCTTGTCCTCCCAGCTACAGTAGGTTATATCCTGTAGTCACAGTCCAGATCTCTTGTCCTCTAGCTATAGTAGGTTATATCCTGTAGTAACAGTCCAGATCTCTTGTCCTCCCAGCTACAGTAGGTTATATCCTGTAGTCACAGTCCAGATCTCTTGTCCTCTAGCTATAGTAGGTTATATCCTGTAGTCACAGTCCAGATCTCTTGTCCTCTAGCTATAGTAGGTTATATCCTGTAGTCACAGTCCAGATCTCTTGTCCTCTAGCTATAGTAGGTTATATCCTGTAGTCACAGTCCAGATCTCTTGTCCTCTAGCTATAGTAGGTTATATCCTGTAGTAACAGTCCAGATCTCTTGTCCTCTAGCTACAGTAGGTTATATCCTGTAGTCACAGTCCAGATCTCTTGTCCTCCCAGCTACAGTAGGTTATATCCTGTAGTCACAGTCCAGATCTCTTGTCCTCTAGCTATAGTAGGTTATATCCTGTAGTAACAGTCCAGATCTCTTGTCCTCCCAGCTACAGTAGGTTATATCCTGTAGTAACAGTCCAGATCTCTTGTCCTCCCAGCTATAGTAGGTTATATCCTGTAGTCACAGTCCAGATCTCTTGTCCTCTAGCTACAGTAGGTTATATCCTGTAGTCACAGTCCAGATCTCTTGTCCTCTAGCTACAGTAGGTTATATCCTGTAGTCACAGTCCAGATCTCTTGTCCTCTAGCTCCTGTACACAGTCCAGATCTCTTGTCCTCCCAGCTACAGTAGGTTATATCCTGTAGTAACAGTCCAGATCTCTTGTCCTCCCAGCTATAGTAGGTTATATCCTGTAGTCACAGTCCAGATCTCTTGTCCTCTAGCTATAGTAGGTTATATTCTGTAGTCACAGTCCAGATCTCTTGTCCTCTAGTTACAGTAGGTTATATTCTGTAGTCACAGTCCAGATCTCTTGTCCTCTAGTTACAGTAGGTTATATCCTGTAGTCACAGTCCAGATCTCTTGTCCTCTAGCTATAGTAGGTTATATCCTGTAGTCACAGTCCAGATCTCTTGTCCTCTAGCTATAGTAGGTTATATCCTGTAGTAACAGTCCAGATCTCTTGTCCTCTAGCTACAGTAGGTTATATCCTGTAGTCACAGTCCAGATCTCTTGTCCTCTAGCTACAGTAGGTTATATCCTGTAGTCACAGTCCAGATCTCTTGTCCTCTAGCTACAGTAGGTTATATCCTGTAGTCACAGTCCAGATCTCTTGTTCTCTAGCTATAGTAGGTTATATCCTGTAGTCACAGTCCAGATCTCTTGTCCTCCCAGCTACAGTAGGTTATATCCTGTAGTCACAGTCCAGATCTCTTGTCCTCTAGCTACAGTAGGTTATATCCTGTAGTCACAGTCCAGATCTCTTGTCCTCTAGCTATAGTAGGTTATATCCTGTAGTCACAGTCCAGATCTCTTGTCCTCCCAGCTACAGTAGGTTATATCCTGTAGTCACAGTCCAGATCTCTTGTCCTCTAGCTACAGTAGGTTATATCCGTTATATCCTGTAGTCACAGTCCAGATCTCTTGTCCTCTAGTTACAGTAGGTTATATCCTGTAGTCACAGTCCAGATCTCTTGTCCTCGAGCTACAGTAGGTTATATCCTGTAGTCACAGTCCAGATTTCTTGTCCTCTAGCTATAGTAGGTTATATCCTGTAGTCACAGTCCAGATCTCTTGTCCTCTAGCTACAGTAGGTTATATCCTGTAGTCACAGTCCAGATCTCTTGTCCTCTAGCTACAGTAGGTTATATCCTGTAGTCACAGTCCAGATCTCTTGTCCTCTAGCTACAGTAGGTTATATTCTGTAGTCACAGTCCAGATCTCTTGTCCTCTAGCTATAGTAGGTTATATCCTGTAGTCACAGTCCAGATCTCTTGTCCTCTAGCTATAGTAGGTTATATCCTGTAGTAACAGTCCAGATCTCTTGTCCTCCCAGCTACAGTAGGTTATATCCTGTAGTAACAGTCCAGATCTCTTGTCCTCCCAGCTATAGTAGGTTATATCCTGTAGTCACAGTCCAGATCTCTTGTCCTCTAGCTACAGTAGGTTATATCCTGTAGTCACAGTCCAGATCTCTTGTCCTCTAGCTACAGTAGGTTATATCCTGTAGTCACAGTCCAGATCTCTTGTCCTCTAGCTATAGTAGGTTATATCCTGTAGTCACAGTCCAGATCTCTTGTCCTCCCAGCTACAGTAGGTTATATCCTGTAGTCACAGTCCAGATCTCTTGTCCTCTAGCTACAGTAGGTTATATCCTGTAGTCACAGTCCAGATCTCTTGTCCTCTAGCTATAGTAGGTTATATCCTGTAGTCACAGTCCAGATCTCTTGTCCTCCCAGCTACAGTAGGTTATATCCTGTAGTCACAGTCCAGATCTCTTGTCCTCTAGCTACAGTAGGTTATATCCGTTATATCCTGTAGTCACAGTCCAGATCTCTTGTCCTCTAGTTACAGTAGGTTATATCCTGTAGTCACAGTCCAGATCTCTTGTCCTCGAGCTACAGTAGGTTATATCCTGTAGTCACAGTCCAGATTTCTTGTCCTCTAGCTATAGTAGGTTATATCCTGTAGTCACAGTCCAGATCTCTTGTCCTCTAGCTACAGTAGGTTATATCCTGTAGTCACAGTCCAGATCTCTTGTCCTCTAGCTACAGTAGGTTATATCCTGTAGTCACAGTCCAGATCTCTTGTCCTCCCAGCTACAGTAGGTTATATCCTGTAGTCACAGTCCAGATCTCTTGTCCTCTAGTTACAGTAGGTTATATCCTGTAGTCACAGTCCAGATCTCTTGTCCTCTAGCTACAGTAGGTTATATCCTGTAGTCACAGTCCAGATCTCTTGTCCTCTAGTTACAGTAGGTTATATCCTGTAGTCACAGTCCAGTTCTCTTGTCCTCTAGCTACAGTAGGTTATATCCTGTAGTAACAGTCCAGATGTATTAATCCCTCTCGCTCTCTCCCCTCCAACTCATTCTCCCCCCTTATCTCCTTTCCTCTTATCCCCTCTCCTCCTATCATCTTATTCTCTCCTCTCATCCCCTCTCCCCTTCATCCCCTCTCTCATCCCCTCTTCTCATTTTTCATTTTGCAGACACTCTTATCCAGAGCGACTTCCAGGAGCAATTAGGGTTAAGTGCCTTGCACAAGGGCACATCGGCAGATCTTTCCTCTAGTCGGCTCGGGGATTCATCTACTCTCATTCCCTCTCTTCATATCTCCTCTGATCTCCTTTCCTATTCTCTTCTCCTCTCATTCCCTCTCTTCATTTCTCCTCTGATCTCCTTTCCTATTCTCTTCTCCTCTCATCCCCTCTCTTCATATCTCCTCTGATCTCCTTTCCTATTCTCTTCTCCTCTCATCCCCTCTCTTCATATCCCCTCTGATCTCCTTTCCTATTCTCTTCTCCTCTTCCTAACATTTCTCATTTTTCTCATGTTTCTGACGCCAGCATGACATTCCCAACATTCTCAATCCCAGCTGGGTTGGCATTCCCAGCCAAATGACTCATGCAGGAAAATGTTGAACATTTTTAGTCACATGACCACACTCGCTTCCTCTTCCAGTAAAAAGCCAGAAGCCATGGGACAGGTTGATACACCCTGGGATATGGTTTTACACAAACACACACAGAAACGCACAACTGCTTTGTCTGTCTGTCTGTCTGTCTGCAACCCCCCAGCCCTCCATCCTCTCTCACTACAGACGCTACACCGATAAAGTAGGAGTAATAAATAAGCCACTCAATAGACTGTTGGTTGCTGTAAAATGTAACTATCATCGACTAGGCACAGACCCAGACACACACAGTCACGCATAATCACATGCACAATCACACACACACACACACACACACACACACACACACACACACACACACACACACACACACACACACACACACACACACACACACACACACACACACACACACACACACACACACACACACACACACAAACCTAACCTGGGCCAGCACCAGTAGCAATGCAAAATAGAACTATATCAAAACACACACACACACACACACACACACACACACACACAGTCTAGAAGTGTGATATTGGTATTCGACAGTGTAGGCCAAGAGGTCTGTTCTAACTCCTCCCAACACTAGAGGTCCGGTCTAACTCCTCCCAACACTAGAGGTCCGTTCTAACTCCTTCCAACACTAGAGGTCTGTTCTAACTCCTCCCAACACTAGAGGTCTGTTCTAACTCCTCCCAACACTAGAGGTCCGGTCTAACTCCTCCCAACACTAGAGGTCCGTTCTAACTCCTCCCAACACTAGAGGTCTGTTCTAACTCCTCCCAACACTAGAGGTCCGTTCTAACTCCTCCCAACACTAGAGGTCCGTTCTAACTCCTCTCAACACTAGAGGTCCGTTCTAACTCCTCCCAACACTAGAGGTCCGTTCTAACTCCTCCCAACACTAGAGGTCCGTTCTAACTCCTCCCAACACTAGAGGTCCGGTCTAACTCCTCCCAACACTAGAGGTCCGTTCTAACTCCTCCCAACACTAGAGGTCCGTTCTAACTCCTCCCAACACTAGAGGTCCGGTCTAACTCCTCCCAACACTAGAGTTCCGTTCTAACTCCTCCCAACACTAGAGGTCCGTTCTAACTCCTCCCAACACTAGAGGTCAGTTCTAACTCCTCCCAACACTAGAGGTCCGTTCTAACTCCTCCCAACACTAGAGGTCCGTTCTAACTCCTCTCAACACTAGAGGTCCGTTCTAACTCCTCCCAACACTAGAGGTCCGGTCTAACTCCTCCCAACACTAGAGTTCCGTTCTAACTCCTCCCAACACTAGAGGTCCGTTCTAACTCCTCCCAACACTAGAGGTCCGTTCTAACTCCTCCCAACACTAGAGGTCAGTTCTAACTCCTCCCAACACTAGAGGTCCGTTCTAACTCCTCCCAACACTAGAGGTCCGTTCTAACTCCTCCCAACACTAGAGGTCCGTTCTAACTCCTCCCAACACTAGAGGTCCGTTCTAACTCCTCCCAACACTAGAGGTCCGTTCTAACTCCTCCCAACACTAGAGGTCAGTTCTAACTCCTCCCAACACTAGAGGTCCGTTCTAACTCCTCCCAACACTAGAGGTCCGTTCTAACTCCTCCCAACACTAGAGGTCAGTTCTAACACCTCCCAACACTCCCTAACTCCTCCCAACACTAGAGGTCCGTTCTAACTCCTCCCAACACTAGAGGTCCGTTCTAACTCCTCCCAACACTAGAGGTCCGTTCTAACTCCTCCCAACACTAGAGGTCCGGTCTAACTCCTCCCAACACTAGAGGTCTGTTCTAACTCCTCCCAACACTAGAGGTCCGTTCTAACTCCTCCCAACACTAGTGGGAGCAGAGTTGAGACATCCAGAAAAGTCATTCTGATCTGTGGCTGCTGACCCACATGAGGCAGGTTGCCACTGATCTCACACACACACACACACACACACACACACACACACACACACACACACACACACACACACACACACACACACACACACACACACACACACACACACACACACACACAATGGGCCTGTTGTTCTCTAGCCCAGCGGCTGAGGGTAGATATGCTTATCAGAAGGAGAGAGAGAGAAGGAAAGAGAGAAAGAGAGAGGGGAAGGGGTCTCTCTACTCTCTCGGTCTCCCCATCTCTCATCTCCTCACACAACAGTGGGCTGGGTGAAATAACAGACATGTGAAAAAGATGTGAGCCACTGTGAAAGGGAAAGCTAGGCCACAATAGGCCAGTCCAATAGAAAGCTATCCTCTGTTGGTCTGTAGGGTGAGTGGAGTAGTACTGCTCTGCTCCCAGTTATCCCTCTAAATCCTGTCTACTCCAGGCCTTCCTGACTTAACCAGCTCTGCTCTGACTGGGGCACCCAGCCAACACACACACACACCATACGCACAGCACACATGACAATGAAACACACTCACTCACAAAGCAGACAGACACAGAGACATACTCAATCATTCACAGACAGACAGATAGACTGAAGACTCTTGTGATTGGAGACGTGTGTGTGTGTGTGTGTGTGTGTGTGTGTGTGTGTGTGTGTGTGTGTGTGTGTGTGTGTGTGTGTGTGTGTGTGTGTGTGTGTGTGTGTGTGTGTGTGTGTGTGTGTGTGTGTGTGTGTGTGTGTGTGTGTGTGTGTGATTGACTCAATGAGTCAGCAGAATTTGGACACATTACATTTCCTCTGAGGGGGACACACCATGGAAACCAGGCCTTTCCTGTGGGGGTCGTATCTCATGCTAAAACAGATGCTGAAGGAGAGGTGCACACACAGGGTGGTGGGCCGAAGCCCCGTCGAGGGAGGAGATTCTTTTTTATATACGACTGTAAAACTATTTTATGATGACTATAACATTTGTTGGCACCTTCAATTCCTGCACATTTTCTCATAAAAAAATATTTCAACACAAATTTGCCCAACTGTTAAACTTGGAATCAATCAGAACTCCCATAAACACCCCTCGTGATGAAGGCAGCCAATGGCCTGCTTCTATCTTCAATGTAAACACAGCCTCTTGTGAAAACTCCAGCTGTTGCCTGATCAACAGGAACAGATATAGCTCGCTCCCCAAGACTGAAACAAGATAAATATCTGTTTTTGAGGGCGCAGACTTTGTTAGCGGGCCGAGACGGTGGCACTGTATTATCCTCAAAGTGGGCAAAGAAGGTGTTTAGTTTGTCTGGAAGCATGACGTTGGTATCCATGACGTGGCTGTTTTTGTTTTGTAGTCCGTGATTTCCTGTAGACCCTGCCACATACGTCTCGTGTCTGAGCGGTTGAATTGCGACTCCAACATGTCCCTGTACCAACAATTCGCTTGTTTGATTGCCTTGAGGATGGAATAATGACACTATTTCCCATCAATGAATCGGCTAAAAAGCATTATTTCGCAATGTTTTTTAAAAATGATTTTATTATTCTTGCCTGCGGCAACTTTATTTAATCAACTTTTCTATTTTTTTCCTGGACAAAAGCCAGTTAACAGAAACCCTGACACACGTACACAACCACACATACACACGTACACATACACACGTACACAACCACACATACACATGTACAA
The DNA here is from genome assembly GCF_023373465.1 of Oncorhynchus keta. Taxonomy (NCBI): domain Eukaryota; kingdom Metazoa; phylum Chordata; class Actinopteri; order Salmoniformes; family Salmonidae; genus Oncorhynchus; species Oncorhynchus keta. The sequence continues at coordinate 92,572 of NW_026287584.1, read as the reverse complement.
ATACACACGACCACAGCACACATTGTCAGGAGGGGAGGGGGTGAAACTAGGCCCAGTGTCCTCACTGTTGAGGACACTGGAGGCTCTGCCTCTATGTCTATCAGGAGGCAGAGAGGACCGGAGGATATCTGGCACAACATCATCTGAATACTAATCTGCAGAACAACACAAACAGCTGAAAAACAAACTGCAGAAAAACTGGATGAAGAACTGAATCAGTGATTTTGGATAAAAGGGGGAACAGCTTGTCTTGAAGCTCTGGGAAACCCAGAGAGAAACATTAGACTAGAAACACTGTCCATCTGACTGGTACATAGTACACACTGTCATCTTCTGTCTGACCTCACACTAAACATGAACCACTAGTCTACCATTATGTCCCGAGTCTCTCCATCATAAACATTCTATTCCACCATTTAAGAGAGGAGCACCATAAACATCACGAGGCTTTACACTCCCTTTAGAGCTCTGAGTGGTTCCTGACTTCTACACTTCCTTTAGAGCTCTGAGTGGTTCCTGACTTCTACACTTCCTTTAGAGCTCTGAGTGGTTCCTGACTTCTACACTTCCTTTAGAGCTCTGAGTGGTTCCTGACTTCTACACTTCCTTTAGAGCTCTGAGTGGTTCCTGACTTCTACACTTCCTTTAGAGCTCTGAGTGGTTCCTGACTTCTACACTTCCTTTAGAGCTCTGAGTGGTTCCTGACTTCTACACTTCCTTTAGAGCTCTGAGTGGTTCCTGACTTCTACATTCCCTTTAGAGCTCTGAGTGGTTCCTGACTTCTACACTCCCTTTAGAGCTCTGAGTGGTTCCTGACTTCTACACTCCTTAGAGAGCTCTGAGTGGTTCCTGACTTCTACACTTCCTTTAGAGCTCTGAGTGGTTCCTGACTTCTACACTTCCTTTAGAGCTCTGAGTGGTTCCTGACTTCTACACTCCCTATAGAGCTCTGAGTGGTTCCTGACTTCTACACTTCCTTTAGAGCTCTGAGTGGTTCCTGACTTCTACATTCCCTATAGAGCTCTGAGTGGTTCCTGACTTCTACACTCCCTATAGAGCTCTGAGTGGTTCCTGACTTCTACACTTCCTTTAGAGCTCTGAGTGGTTCCTGACTCTTACACTCCCTTTAGAGCTCTGAGTGGTTCCTGACTTCTACACTCCCTTGAGAGCTCTGAGTGGTTCCTGACTTCTACACTTCCTTTAGAGCTCTGAGTGGTTCCTGACTTCTACACTCTCTTTAGAGCTCTGAGTGGTTCCTGACTTCTACACTCCCTTTAGAGCTCTGAGTGGTTCCTGACTTCTACACTCCCTTGAGAGCTCTGAGTGGTTCCTGACTTCTACACTCCCTTGAGAGCTCTGAGTGGTTCCTGACTTCTACACTCCCTTGAGAGCTCTGAGTGGTTCCTGCGTTCTATTACAGCATATAAGAGAGGAAGTAAATGAGAGGCTTCACTAGAATGGAAAACATGACTAACATCATGTGAACTCTAGACTATAGAAAACTATTGCCTAGTGAGCTCTTGCATAGCGAGCTCTTGGTTCAATACAGCATCTTGGTGCCCCTGGGTGGGGCTAAGGAGGGGGCGGACACTGACACACACACACACACACAAAATAAAAAAAGTTACATTTACCAAATGCTTCAATCTGAAGCAATTTAAAGTAATGTGTGCATACATGGAATTCACTATCCTGGCATTGCAAGCGCCATGCTCTACCTACTGAGCTACAGATGACCAATCAGGGCTGTAAAAAAAGGTTTGTAAAACCTGACGTTTATGGTTCTCCTGTCTTAAATGGTGAGACACACACAGTCATCTCACAGTGATTCCTTGGTGGCATCACACCCTCCCACATGGTGTTAGTTAGCCTTGGCGCATTATCAACCTCACATAGCAGAGACACACTACCCAGCCAGAACGTATGTGTTGACCATAGAGTGTGCGATAGGTGATTCGTGCCTGTGTGTGTGTGTGTGTGTGTGTGTGTGTGTGTGTGTGTGTGTGTGTGTGTGTGTGTGTGTGTGTGTGTGTGTGTGTGTGTGTGTGTGTGTGTGTGTGTGTGTGTGTGCGTGCGTGTGTGCGTGTGTGTGTGTGTGTGTGTGTGTGTGTGAGAGGAGAGAGAGAGTGTGTGTGGTTATATATATGTATTACAGTGGGGAGAACAAGTATTTGACACACTGACGATTTTGCAGGTTTTCCTACTTACAAAGCATGTAGAGGTCTGTAATTTTTATCATAGGTACACTACAACTGTGAGAGACGGAATCTAAAACAAAAATCCCGAAAATCACATTGTATGATTTTTAAGTAATTCATTAGCATTTTATTGCATGACATAAGTATTTGAAAACCTACCAATCAGTAAGAATTCCGTCTCTCACAGACCTGTTAGTTTTTCTTTAAGAAGCCCTCCTGTTCTCCACTCATTACCTGTATTAACTGAACCTGTTTGAACTCGTTACCTGTATAAAAGACACCTGTCCACACACTTAATCAAACAGACTCCAACCTCTCCACAAAGGCCAAGACCAGAGAGCTGTGTAAGGACATCAGGGATACAATTGTAGACCTGCACAAGGCTGGGATGGGCTAAAGGACAATAGGCAAGCAGCTTGGTTCGAAGGCAACAACTGTTGGTGCAATTATTAGAAAATGGAAGAAGTTCAAGATGCCGGTCAATCACTCTCGGTCTGGGGCTCCATGCAAGATCTCACCTTGTGAGGCATCAATGATCATGAGGAAGATGAGGGATCAGCCCAGAACTACACGGCAGGACCTGGTCAATGACCTGAAGAGAGCTGGGACCACAGTCTCAAAGAAAACCATTAGTAACACACTACGCCGTCATGGATTAAAATCCTGCAGCGCACGCAAGGTCCCCCTGCTCAAGCCAGCGGATGTCCAGGCCCATCTGAAGTTTGCCAATGACCATCTGGATGATCCAGAGGAGGAATGGGAGAAGGTCATGTGGTCTGATGAGACAAAAATAGGGCTTTTTGGTCTGAACTCCACTCGCCGTGTTGAGGAAGAAGAAGGATGAGTACAACCCCAAGAACACCATCCCAACCTTGAATCATGGAGGTGGAAACATCATTCTTTGGCGATGCTTTTCTGCAAAGGGCGACTGCACCGTATTGAGGGGAGGATGGATGGGGCCATGTATCGCGAGATCTTGGCCAACAACCTCCTTCCCTCAGTAAGAGCATTGAAGATGGGTCGTAGCTGGGTCTTCCAGCATGACAACGACCCGAAACACACAGCCAGGGCAACTAAGGAGTGGCTCCGTAAGAAGCATCTCAAGGTCCTGGAGTGGCCTAGCCAGTATCCAGACCTGAACCCAATAGAAAATCTTTGGAGGGAGCTGAAAGTCCGTATTGCCCAGCGACAGCCCCAAAACCTGAAGGATCTGGGTCTGTATGGAGGAGTGGGCCAAAATCCCTGCTGCAGTGTGTGCAACCTGGTCAAGAACTACAGGAAACATATATTCTCTGTAATTGCAAACAAAGGATTCTGTACCAAATATTAAGTTCTGCTTTTCTGATGTATCAAATACTTATGTCATGCAATAAAATGCAAATTCATTACTTAAAAATCATACAATGTGATTTTCTGGATTTTTGTTTTAGATTCCGTCTCTCACAGTTGAAGTGTACCTATGATTTTAAAAAAATTACAGACCTCTACATGCTTTGTAAGTAGAAAAACCTGCAAAATCGGCAGGTTATCAAATACTTGTTCTCCCCACTGTATCTATATATATATACCTACACTGAGTGTACAAAAAATAAGGAACACCTTCCAAACATTGAGCTGCACCCCCCTTCGCCCTCAGAAAAGCCTCAATTCGTTGGGGTGGGGTCTACAAGGTGTTGAAAGCATTCCACAGGGATGCTGGCCCATGTTGACTCCAATGCTTCCCACAGTTGTGTCAAGTTGGCTGGATGTTCTTTGGATGCTGGACCATTCTTGATACACACAGGAAACTGTTGAGTGTGAAAAACCCAGCAGCGTTGCAGTTCTAGTTCAAAGGCACTTAAATCTTTTGTCTTGCCCACTCACCCTCTGAAAGGCACACATACACATATTACTGTATGTCTCCAGTCTTAAACATCATTCTTTAACCTGTCTCAACATCTTCATCTACACCGATTGAAGTGGAATTACAAATGACATCAATAAGGGATCATAGGTTTTACCTGGAATCACCTGGTCAGTCTATGTCATAGAAAGAGCAAGGAAAGAGTTCCTAATGTTTTGTACACTCAGTGTGTGTGTGTGGAGCTGGCAAGGCTCCCCAGTGGCACAGGCTGACCTGACCCACTTCTGCGTGCAATTATATCCCTGATATGACCCTATGAGCAGCCAGAGGACCCACACAACACACACACACACAAAGCCTGAGAGGCAAAAACAGTAACATGGTGCTCTCTCTCTCACGCCACCCCTCTGCCTCACTCCCCTCTCTGTATCTCGCTCCTTCTCTCTCCATGGTGCCTCTGAGTTTACAATCAGTGCCTCTGCTATCTGATCTAACTATGACAAACATCCGGGAAAAACCTCCCAGGTAAGGAGTGTGCAGTATATCAGTTTATATCAGACCATCAGATCAGAGAGAAGAACATGATAAAGCAGACTGGTAGAGTGAATGTATCTGATCAACACTGCACTAGGATTATGGAGAGCGTGTGGTAGCCTAGATGCTACAGACGTCTCTGAAAGATGCTAGACACAATCTTCATAAATAAGGCCATTCTAAAATTCAGAACCTTTTGAAGATGAAAAAGAAAATCAGAGTATGTTTCATTTATGACATCTTCCTGTTCCGAAGGTCAGTCAATGTTGAAATCCAAAACTCAGTTTGATTTGAGTGTTTTTAAAGTACATTAGCTAAAAACTGACTGATCAAATAGAGAATCGTTAAGCTATTTGCTGATGTTTGCCTGACTAGCCTCAAAGTCAAGAAAAACCCTCCTTGTGTCAAAACTGTTCTTTTAATATGAATATCTTGTAAAATAGGGCTGTGTGTGTGTGTGTGTGTGTGTGTGTGTGTGTGTGTGTGTGTGTGTGTGTGTGTGTGTGTGTGTGTGTGTGTGTGTGTGTGTGTGTGTGTGTGTGTGTGTGTGTGTGTGTGTGTGTGTGTGTGTGTACATGTAACATGCGTTTTTTGAAGGAGACCAAGGCGCAGTGTAATTTGTGGTTATCATATTTATTTAAATGAGAACCAGCAACAAAATAACAAAGTGAAACCAAAACGAACGTTCCGTTCCGTAGGCTACAAGAGCTGTACAAAAACAAGATCCCACAACATAGGTGGGAAAAAGGCTACCTAAGTATGATTCCCAATCAGAGACAACGATAGACAGCTGCCTCTGATTGGGAACCACACTCTGCCAAACACAAAGAAATACAAAACATAGACTGACCACCCCACATCACACCCTGACCTCACCAAATAGAGAAATAAAACGTCTCTCTAAGGTCAGGGCGTGACACTACAATCAATGGCGGTTCTGACCAGCAGTCAGATTTCACCATGAGTCTCTGTAAACCAGGAGTCTCCAACAGGTTAATTGTGAGCCTACCTATGAGTAGCTTGCCAAACAATTCTGAAAGTACATGCAATTTTCACATGTTCCACCGCAAACAGTCATTATCAAACTTCACAAGTATTAGACACAGCAAGCAGTCAGCTACTATCTAATCAACACAACATTGACATCATCCCACCCCTGGTTAGACACTATTGTCTTAAAAAGCCAAACCTAACACAATATCTGCCTATTTATTTCCAGCAATATTTCCCCTGTCTGTCTGTGTGGTGCAGGCGTTTGTCTATCACTCTGTGTGTAGCCAGTGGATGTGATAACCATCTTGTGGGTTGACTGAAATACTTTCCCCAAAACTTTCTAGATATAATGTTAACTGCAAAGTAGGCTTACCTGGCAGAAGTATATCATGAGTAAGTATATCATTTCTATCTATTATTTGTTATTTTCAAACTTCAAACCATGAAAAGAGCAGCAGCAGTAGCTTACAGAACCATGGCTAGACTGGCACATTAGACAGCACATTCCTCAGCACATTCCTCACTTGATAGATGCCAATTAAAGGGGAATTACACTCTAAAATAAAAATGTGTTAGTTTTCTTCCAGACCCCCCAAAAAGTTTTTTGATGTGATTTAACAGAAGATCAAATGTCATTGTTTCTCTATGAACAATGGTAATTTTGAGAGTCAAAAGCCACAACAATCTAAAACCAGGAAAAATACAACTGAGAAAACAATTTTGGAAAATATAAAACATATTTTGGTTGTTTATGAACCATTATTTGACCAGGTTGACAGAAAACATAGTGTACAAGAGAAAGTAGTGCACTAAGGATCTGGGGAAGAGTTGCAGAGGAGTGGAGAACTACATGCCTATTTGAAAGCTAGAAAAGAAATTGCAGCTCGCGACATGTTTAAAAAACAATGAAGAGAGAGAGAGAGAGAGAGAGAGAGAGAGAGAGAGAGAGAGAGAGAGAGAGAGAGAGAGAGAGAGAGAGAGAGAGAGAGATAGAGAGAGAGAGAGAGAGAGAGAGAGAGAGAGAGAGAGAGAGAGAGAGAGAGAGAGAGAAGGATAGAGAAAGAAGGTGAGAGAGAATTCTCTCTGGCAGCAGCTTTCCTTATAGCCATCAGAGGTATAGCCCCCTATGTGTGTCTGAGTGATGCTGTTGTTGTTATTATGACATCATCTTATTAGCTAACATCAGTAGCGTTGTGGTGCGATCATCTGAGATAATCTCATTGTCGTGTCAGTTGCATCGATCAATACTGGGGATCAACAGGAAATACAACAGTACATCCTTCCTTCCTTCCTTCCTTCTAACTATAAAATAGATAACCATCCAATTCATCCCGTTCTGGACAGAAGTTGTTCTTAGGCACAGATCTAGGATCAGCTTGCCTTCCCCAAATCCTAACTTTACCCATTATGTGAAAAGACAACACGACCTTGGATCACCGTCAATATCCAACTTAATCCCACTCCTAGTGTTGTTCCCCTGTCCCAGCCTTCGATACAGGGAGATAAACTAGGCCTAGGCTACATGGGCCAGTGATGAAGGTCAGTCTGAGTTATTAATATGGGATTCTGGTAGGTAACCTAGCGGTTAAGAGCATCGGGACATTAACTGAAAAGTCGCTGGTTCGAATCCTCGAGCCGACTAGGTTAAAAATCTGCAGAGATGCCCTTGAGCAAGGCAATTAACCCTAATTGCTCCTCTAAGTCTCTCCGGATAAGAGCGTATGCTAAATGAGTCAAATCTACAGGCTGCAGTGATATAGATCTCTGTGGGTCAGTTATAATGATACAGGGTTTAGATATCAGGTGATACAAGGTGACTCCTCATCCCCAGTCTGCAGGGTTCTATGTTCCGGCCACGGACCAGAGGGAACAATGGCATTCTTGTGCTGGGAGCTCCAGGTGGCTGGGGAAACCCAATCCTACCCAACCCCAGTCACCCAGTTTGAGTCTGAGCCTGCCTCACTGGCACAGCTCAGGGAGAACCAACGCTGCCTTCCTCCAGAGACACAGCGCAGAATAGAGCTATTGTTCCACCAGAGCAACTCCAAACTACACACACTCACTAAATCCACCCTCTTAGAGAAACACACAGACAGACTCAGAAACACACACACACACCAAATAGGGGAGCACATCTGCTGTGGTCTGGACCTGAACACGCAGCAGGACAGGAAACACATCATGCAGACGCCACGGCCTTGAATTGAGGAACATGATTCATTTCCTGTGAATGCTGGACAGTAATGCCTTAAAACAGGGCTTGGCTATTGGCTAACCCGCAGCATTTCCACTGTAGAAGGGTAGTAAACATGACACAATGACTTTCAGTCTCACTGAGGGGGGATTCAAAACATGGCACAACATCGCCAGACCGAGGACTTAGAGGGGCTTTGAACATCAAATGCCTGAAGTCACACATGGTTTGAAAAAGTGTGTGTGTGTGTGTGTGTGTGTGTGTGTGTGTGTGTGTGTGTGTGTGTGTGTGTGTGTGTGTGTGTGTGTGTGTGTGTGTGTGTGTGTGTGTGTGTGTGTGTGTGTGTGTGTGTGTGTGTGTGTGTGTGTTTGTGAGGGAGAGAGAGAGAGAGAGAGAGAGAGAGAGCTTGTGCAACTGTCATTACATTTCAACTGTTGCTAAAGGACAACTGTATTCTCTCTCCCTCTGCGGTTCAGCTGCAGTCGTCACTCCAAGCTCAGCTCTCTGCTGCTGTAAGCAATAACACAGTGTTGTGTTTCAGTGTACACAGCCATCCATGCCCTCTGGCCACATTGTGCTCTGGGTAGCGGGGGGCCCTTGCTAACAGATAAGGCCAGATAGTTTCCCTCCAGCACTGCTCTGTTCTGCACATGTTCTCCTATTGTGCAAGCCAGAGACACAGAGCCTGGGCCTCATCCACAGGCACAGAGTATAAATAATGGATGCCCATCTCTTCCTGCCCCTGGAGAAACATGACAGACTCATTTCATTCCCCTACATCTTCATCTGCAGCCAGAGAGTTACAGGATTGATTGTGAATCCATTTCCTTATCTATCAGATGTATAATTACAGCACTGTGAGTGCACGCTCACTGGCTCGCTCTGCTCGCATACAAAGACAAACACTCTCTTTCACACACAGAAACACACACACACATAGACCTGCTCTGGCCCGGAATCCACATACATTAACGCGCCTCTATAAAAGGTCCCATCCGGATTAGGTTACGTGAAATGTAATCAACTTCAGGCCTATTGTAAGAGCACGAGCTGGAGCTGGGAGAGGCATGCATTGCTATAGGCCTCGTTCTGGACCGAATCCAACTGACTCAGAGTTCACAGCTGGTGGTAAGAAGTCATACAGTCATATTTAGTTGCTCTTATACATGTGTTGTAACGCTGTAATTACTATTGTAAAGATGTTCATTTGTTACACTAGTACTTTTGATGATTGCATTATACTAGAGTTGGTTGGAATAGGGGCTGTTACTTATTGCATTTGTGTGATAGCTACCCAAACCACTCCATTACAAGGCTATTTTAAGTAGACCTACTGACATTAATACAGACACGGGGAGCAACTAACAATAGGCTATATGAAGTGTTAGTGACTAGGCCTAAACCGTGGCTTACTTTCAGGTCAATGCTATTTTGTGATAAGTCATTATTGAGAGCAATATATCATCATAACAAGAGCATTTGTGAGTAGTTAGACCATTCCATCCAAATGCTCACAGAAAATAAACATTTTGGGGACAGTTTAAGCAAAGACTAGATGTTTTACTTGCTACAGTAAAATACATATTTCAGTAGAATAATTGATGACAGCATGAATAATGAAATTACACAGCAGCTTTTCATGTACAGGCATATATTTCCTGTCGTGGTCTACAGATGTCCAACACAACATCTCCAGCCTTCCTCCAGCGGACCATGTGACCGTTAGTTACCGTTACCTGGCCAGACGCTGTCAATCATCGACAACGGCAGTGCCTTGCTTGCCAGCTAGCTGGTTATGGATTAGCTAGCTCAATTGCCGACTGGTTTAGCATAAACAACACAATTCAACACCACTTTTCCAGCAATACATGTCGGATATTGTTTGCTAACATTTAAATACGTACCTTTTGAATGAAAACGGAGAAATGTATGTGGTTTCTCCTGTGTAGCCGAGGCTTGGTTATTTAGCGAGTCGCATTCCGTATCCCAACGAACCCCCTGCTGATCTCGAACCAGTCAGATGTGCTTTGACGAACAAAATCTCCCTTGCTTGTTATAACACGCAGCTAGCCAGCTTTATCTAGATAATGGTGTTTAAAACAATACCCAATCTAAAACTAGCTCGATGCCAAGGGCAACTGAAAACTAAATCCAGTATTATGGACACTAAACATCCAGAAAGCTAGACACGTCGACTAACGTTACCAAGCTAACTGCCAAAGACGGGATGTTCGCATGCGCTAGCAAATGGAGTGTCTGACTCTGCTCCAGTCGATGTGTGATGAAGAGATCACAGTTGTACCCCAAAAATAATCCGAGAAGAGGTCATTTCCATGTTCGAAAACTGCGATTTAAAAAATGTCGTGCGAAACGGCGTCCATTGAAAACATCGTATACTGTTAGGTCAGTACGTGATAGCAGAGAAATTTTGCCGAGTATGAGAGCTGGTAGCTTGTGTGTGTAGGCAGCACTCGGCTCGGGTTCAGAAAGCCCCTGCGGCAGTCGGTCGGGCGGCTGTCGGTTGCAGAGCACCCAGAGGCAGCATCGCACCCAATGACTGTGATCCCGATATGAAAGCATCCTCCCTCTCCAGCCCAACCCGGAAGAAAATTACAACACTGCAGTAACGTCATTCGTAATATACTGGTGGCTTTGAAATGGTTTACACATTTAATTAGGATGACTTATTAAGAAAAGCATATGCGACTTTTTAGCCTACTTGGGTCAGATCAACAAATTGGCCTATTTTGTTGCTATTCATCAAACTCCATGTAATAATGCCCTGCCCCTCTCAAGAATAGGCTAATTCAAGTCCTGTAGCGCCATCTACACGACCCATTTATGGAGATTGTTCAATCTCCTATTTCCACTACAGTCCTGCATGGCAGGGGCCTAGTTGTAGTTGGTTCATTTACTGGCTATAGGCCCATTCTATCCAGTCTAAGAAAAGTGCTTTAATTCTCAATGCTGTGTTGTGTTTCATAGGTTTTCCTTGATGACATTGGGTGTAAATAAGAATAGCATGTGAATGACATTTTAATAACACCTGTTGGACACAATGTACAGTGCATTCGGGAAGTATTCGGACCCGTTGACTTTTCTTAAGTTAATCCTTATTCTAAAATGTATTAAATCACTTTTTTCCTCATCAATCTTCACACAATAACCCATAATGACAAAGCAAAAACAGGTTTTTAGACATTTTTGCAAATTTTGTTAAAAATAAAAAACTTAAGTATCACATTTACATAAGTATGCAAACCCTTGACTCAGTACTTTGTTGAAGCACCTTTGGCAGTGATTACAGCCTTGAGTCTTCTTGGGTATGACACTACAAGCTTGGCACACCTGTATTTGGGAAGTTTCTCCCATTCTTCTCTGCAGACCCTCTCAAGCTCTGTCAGGTTGGACGGGGAGCATTGCTTCACAGCTATTTTCAGGTTTCCAGAGATGTTCGGTCCGATTCAACTCTGGACTCTGACAGGGCCACTCAAGGACATTCAGAGACTTGTTATGAAGCCACTCCTGCATCGTCTTGACTGTGTGCTTAGGGTTGTTGTCCTGTTGGAAGGTGAACCTTCGACCCGGTCTGAGGTCTTGAGCACTCTCAAGGATCTCTCTGTACTTTGCTTTTTTTTTTTTTTTTCCCTCGATCCTGACTAGTCTCCTAGTCCCTGCCGTTGAAAAACATCCCCATAGCATGATGCTGCCACCACCATGCTTCACCTTATGGATCATGCCAGGTTTCCTCCAGACACTTGGCAATCAGGCCAAAGAGTTCCATCTTGGTTTCATCAGATCAGAGAATCTTGTTTCTCATGGTTTGAGTCTTTAGGTGCCTTTTTGCAAACTCCAAGCGGGTTTTCATGTGATTTTTACTGAGGAGTGGCTTCCGTCTAGCCACTCTACCATAAATGCCTGGTTGTCCTTCTGGAAGTTTCTCCCATCTCCACAGAGGAACTCTGGAGCTCTGTCAGAGGGACCATGTGGTTCTTGGTCCACTCCCTGACCAAGGCCCGGGCAGCCAACTCTAGGAAGTGTCTTGGTGGTTCCAAACTTCTTCCTTTTAAGAATGATGGAGACCACTGTGTTCTAGGGGAACTTCAAAGCTGCAGAAATGTTTTGGTACCCTTCTCCAGATCTGTGCCTCGACACAATCCTGTCTCTGAGCTCTACGGACAATTACTTCAACCTCATAGCTTTGTTTTTGCTGTGACATGCACTGTCAACTGTGGGACCTTATATAGACGGGTGTGTGCCTTAAGAAATCATGTTCTACACAACCTAAGTTGTAGAAACATCTCAAGGATGTTCAATGGAAACAGCAATTTTGAGTCTCACAGCAAAGGGTCTGAATACTTACAGTATGTAAATAAGGTATTTAAGGAACTGTTTTCGCTTTGTCATTATGGGGTATTTTGTGTAGATATCTGAGGATTTTTATTTATTTAATCCATTTTAGAATAAGGCTGTAACGTAACAAAATGCGGAAAAGGTCAAGGGGTCTGAATACTTTTCGAAGACACGGTAGGCCAACAGTGTCAGATATTATACATGTTTCCCTCATTAAATTACACTCTGGGCCTGACTATCAGCATGTTCCATTCACCACGACTGTGAATGGGTCGCGCTTCTTATTAACTGGAGAAAATGAAGTCATTGATTCTGATTGCTTTCTCTCTCTCTCGCTCTCTCTCTCTCTCTCTCTCTCTCTCTCCTCTCTCTCTCTCTCTCTCTGTCTGTCTCTCTGTCTCTCTTTCTCCCTCTCTCTCTGTCTCTCTCCCTCTCTCTCTGTCTCTCTCCCTCTCTCTCTCTGACTCTCTCTCTGTCCCTCTCCCTCTCTCTTTCTCTGACTCTCTCTCTGACTCTCTCGCTCTCTCACTGTCTGGTGGAGGTAATGCTTGAGCGTTCCCTGGCACCTCCTCTCTTATTGGCATAGTAAATTATGAGGAAAGATACAGTGCTGTCTGGGAACACACTTAAACCATCCCAGATGAACTGATGAAGCAGGTAGTAAACAATCCACACGGACATCTTATTGATAGAATGTTGTATAGAGGAAATGCAAAGTCCATAACAGTGACGTTACTGTGCTGTAAAAGCCAATTTCCGACCACTCGTTTCTTATTCCATGCAAGCTATAGGCCAACCTATTTCCCCCTCCCCAAACTCATATTCTATGGCAATTAATCTCATCCATTTAAATAGGCAGTATAGGCTATAATGATTGGTAGGTATTCTGTGCTGTATAGAAAAATATCACATTATATACAGTGCAATCGGAAAGTATTCAAACCCCTTGACTTTTTCCCACATTTTGTTACTTTACAGCCTTATTCTAACATGGATTGAATTCATATTTGTACCCATCAATCTACACACAATACCCCACAATGATAAAGTGAAAACAGGTTCTGAGAATTTTTTGCAAATGTATAATTTTTTAAAACAGAAATACCTTATTTACATAAGTATTCATACCCTTTGTTATGAGACTCGAAATTGAGCTTTCCATTGATCGTCCTTGAGATGTTTCTACAACTTAGGTTGTAGTCCACCTGTGGTTAATTGAATTGATTGGACATGATTTGGAAAGGCACACACCCACCTATATAAGGTCCCACAGTTGACAGTGCATGTCAGGGCCGCTCAGGGAGGTGACCAAGAACCCGATGGTCACTCTGACAGAGACTCCAGAGTTCCTCTGTGGTGATGGGAGAAACTTCCGGAAGGACAACCAGGCATTTATGGTAGAGTGGCTAGACGGAAGCCACTCCTCAGTAAAAATCACATGAAAACCAGCTTAGAGTTTGCAAAAAGGCACCTAAAGGCTCAAACCATGAGAAACAAGATTCTCTGGTCTGATGAAACCAAGATGGAACTCTTTGGCCTGATTGCCAAGTGTCACATCAGGAGGAAACCTGGCACCATCCATAAGGTGAAGCATGGTGGTGGCAGCATCATGCTATAGGGATGTTTTTCAGTAGAAAGGACTGAGAGACTAGTCAGGATCAAGGCAAAGATGAACGGAGCAAAGTACAGAGAGATCCTTGATGAAAACCTGCTCCAGAGCGCTCAGGACCTCAGACTGGGCCGATGGTTCACCTTCCAACAGGACAACAACCCTAAGCACACAGCCAAGACAACGCAGGAGTGGCTTTGGGACAAGTCTCTGAATGTCCTTGAGTGGCCCAGCCAGAGCCAGAGACTTAAACCCGATTGAACATCTCTGGAGAGACCTTAACATAGCTGTGCAGCAACGATCCCCATCCAAGTTTTGAGTATAGGGTCTGAGTATTTACGTAAATGTGATATTTCCGTTTTATATTTGTAATACATTTGCAAAAAATGTCTATAAACCTATTTTTGCTTTGGCATTGTGTGATATTATGTGTAGATTGATAAGGAAAAAATACAGTTTTATCAATTTTAGAATAAGGCTGTAATGTAACAAAATGTGGATAAAGTCAATGGGTCTGAATACTTTCCTAAGGCACTGTATATGCTGTAGCCTGAGTACTCTTGCACAGACACAAATTCCCTTTCTCATAACAGGCCTGCTCTGGTGTAACTGAATGGAGTCCAGGCAGAACGAATGTAAATTCTCTTCCTTTAACATAGCTCTAACTTACTCCCACTGCACACCATCAACTCCTGGAGGGGAGCTATCTCTCACTAATACAAAATCAAATGATTGTGGTGTAATTTTGTGAGACTTGAAAAATGATGCTCTTCTGCTATTTTAGGTTCATAGTGAGACCACTAGTGTGGTTGGATTGGATTGATTATGAACACTGACAACTCAAGGGTTTAGTACAGACAGTTGTGCATATCATAGTACAGACAGTCTCCTCACACAACCTTATTTCTTATTATAATCCAGACACTATAATCCACAGCAATTTACAGTCTTCTAACTGGTTTTCCTCACAGGCTTTTTGGCCTCATAGTGCTTATTGGTCTCATATTGCTTATTGGTCTCATAGTGCTTATTGGTCTCATAGTGATTATTGGTCTCATAGTGCTTATTGGTCTCATAGTGCTTATTGGTCTCATAGTGCTTATTGGTCTCATAGTGCTTATTGGTCTCATATTGCTTATTGGTCTCATAGTGCTTATTGGTCTCATAGTGCTTATTGGTCTCGTAGTGCTTATTGGTCTCATAGTGCTTATTGGCCTCATAGTGCTTATTGGTCTCATAGTGCTTATGGGTCTCATAGTGCTTATGGGTCTCATAGTGCTTATTGATCTCATGGTGCTTATTGGTCTCATAGTGCTTATGGGTCTCATAGTGCTTATTGATCTCATGGTGCTTATTGGTCTCATAGTGCTTATTGGCCTCATAGTGCTTATTGATCTCATGGTGCTTATTGGTCTCATAGTGCTTATTGGTCTCATAGTGCTTATTGGTCTCGTAGTGCTTATTGGTCTCATAGTGCTTATTGGTCTCATAGTGCTTATTGGTCTCATAGTGCTTATTGGTCTCATAGTGCTTATTGGTCTCATAGTGCTTATTGGTCTCATAGTGCTTATTGGTCTCATAGTGCTTATTGGTCTCATATTGCTTATTGATCTCATATTGCTTATTGGTCTCATATTGCTTATTGGTCTCATAGTGCTTATTGGTCTCATAGTGCTTATTGGTCTCATATTGCTTATTGGTCTCATAGTGCTTATTGGCCTCATAGTGCTTATTGGTCTCATAGTGCTTATTGGTCTCATAGTGCTTATTGGTCTCATAGTGCTTATTGGTCTCGTAGTGCTTATTGGTCTCATATTGCTTATTGGTCTCATAGTGCTTATTGGTCTCATAGTGCTTATTGGTCTCATAGTGCTTATTGGTCTCATAGTGCTTATTGGTCTCATAGTGCTTATTGGTCTCATATTGCTTATTGTTCTCATAGTGGGATTCTCTGCCTCTAACCCTATTACAGGGGCCGAGTCACTGGCTTACTGGTGCTCTTCCATGCCGTCCCTAGGAGGGTTGCGTCACTTGAGTGGGTTGAGTCACTGACGTGGTCTTCCTGTCTGGGTTGGCATCCCCCCCTTGGGTTGTGCCGTGGCGGAGATCTTTGTGGGCTATACTCGGCCTTGTCTCAGGATGGTAAGTTGGTGGTTGAAGATATCCCTCTAGTGGTGTGGGGGCTGTGCTTTGGCAAAGTGCTTCTACACCAGCATTGCTTGCTGTTTGGGGTTATATCCTGCCTGTTTGGCCTTGTCCGGGGGTATCATCGGATGGGGCCACAGTGTCTCCTGACCCCTCCTGTCTCAGCCTCCAGTATTTTTGCTGCAGTAGTTTATGTGTCGGGGGCTAGGGTCAGTCTGTTATATCTGGAGTATTGCTCCAGTGTCCTGTGTGAATTTAAGTATGCTCTCTCTAATTCTCTCTTTCTCTCTTTCTCTCTTTCTTTCTTTCTTTCTCTCTCTCGGGGGACCTGAGCCCTAGGACCATGCCTCAGGACTACCTGGCATAATGACTCCTTGCTGTCCCCAGTCCACCTGGCCGTGCTGCTGCTCCAGTTTCAACTGTTCTGCCTGCGGCTATGGAACCCTGACCTGTTCACCGGACGTGCTACCTGTCCCAGACCTGCTGTTTTCAACTCTCTCGACAGCAGGAGCGGTAGAGATACTCTCAATGATCGGCTATGAAAAGCCAACTGACATTTACTCAGGTGCTGCACCTGTTGCACCCTTGACAACCACTGTGATTATTATTATTTGACCATGCTGGTCATTTATGAACATTTGAACATCTTGGCCATGTTCTGTTATAATCTCCACCAGACACATCCAGAAGAGGACTGGCCACCCCTCATAGCCTGGTTCCTCTCTCGGTTTCTTCCTAGGTTTTTGCCTTTCTAGGGAGGTTTTCCTAGCCACCGTGCTTCTACACCAGCATTGCTTGCTGTTTGGAGTTTTAGGCTGGGTTTCTGTACAGCACTTTGAGATATCAGCTGATGTAAGAGGGGCTATATAAATACATTTGATTTGATAGTGCTTATTGGTCTCATATTGCTTATTGGTCTCATAGTGCTTATTGGTCTCATAGTGCTTATTGGCCTCATAGTGCTTATTGGTCTCATATTGCTTATTGATCTCATTTACATTACATTTAAGTCATTTAGCAGACGCTCTTATCCAGAGCGACTTACAAATTGGTGCATACACCTTATGACAACCAGTGGAACAGCCACTTGCATCTAAATCTTGTTGGGGGAGAAGGATTACTTACCCTTACTTACCCTATCCTAGGTATTCCTTGAAGAGGTGGGGTTTCAGGTGTCTCCGGAAGGTGGTGATTGACTCCGCTGTCCTGGCGTCGTGAGGGAGTTTGTTCCACCATTGTTGTTCCACCATAGTGCTTATTGGTCTCATAGTGCTTATTGGTCTCATAGTGCTTATTGGTCTCATAGTGCTTATTGGTCTCATATTGCTTATTGGTCTCATAGTGCTTATTGGTCTCATAGTGCTTATTGGTCTCATAGTGCTTATTGGTCTCATAGTGCTTATTGGTCTCATAGTGCTTATTGGTCTCATAGTGCTTATTGGTCTCATAGTGCTTATTGGTCTCATAGTGCTTATTGGTCTCATATTGCTTATTGGTCTCATAGTGCTTATTGGTCATATTGCTTATTGATCTCATATTGCTTATTGGTCTTGTTGCTTATTGGTCTCATAGTGCTTATTGGTCTCATAGTGCTTATTGGCCTTGTTGCTTATTGGTCTCATAGTGCTTATTGGTCTCATAGTGCTTATTGGCCTTGTTGCTTATTGGTCTCATAGTGCTTATTGGCCTTGTTGCTTATTGGTCTCATAGTGCTTATTGGTCTCATAGTGCTCATTGGTCTCATAGTGCTTATTGGTCTCATAGTGCTTATTGGCCTTGTTGCTTATTGGTCTCATATTGCTTATTGGTCTCATAGTGCTTATTGGCCTTGTTGCTTATTGGTCTCATATTGCTTATTGGTCTCATAGTGCTTATTGAACTCATTGCTTATTGGCCTTGTTGCTTATTGGCCTCATTGCTTATTGGCCTCATTGCTTATTGGCCTCATAGTGCTTATTGGCCTTGTTGCTTATTGGTCTCATATTGCTTATTGGTCTCATAGTGCTTATTGGTCTCATAGTGCTTATTGGCCTCATTGCTTATTGGCCTCATTGCTTATTGGCCTCATTGCTTATTGGCCTCATAGTGCTTATTGGCCTCATTGCTTATTGGCCTCATGGTGCTTATTGGCCTCATTGCTTATTGGCCTCACAGTGCTTATTGGCCTCATTGCTTATTGGCCACACACTTATAATCCAGTCATTTAGCACTCGCATCACTCTGATCCAGAGCAACTTATAGGTGCATAAAGGTTCAATAGGGTAGACCTCACATTCTGTTAGCCATTCTTCTCCAAGGCCAGCTGTCTCTCCCCCTCAGTGTCCACTGATATGGAATGACACCAAAGCTGAGTGTGAAATATGAGCTGATGGTCTGGTCTCTCTTCCCTGGGGGCAAACACACACACAAGCACACACATCAGATGTGATCAATCTTTATATCTCTCTCACACATACACACCTTGCGAGACACCTCCGTTAACACGCAGACAGCACACCAGGTTTCGGTGTCAATTCAGTAAGTACCCTGAAATTCCTTTGATCTTCAATGCCTTTTAATGAGCATAATGTGGAATTGGAACCTAGTTTACATTTGGAATTGACTGGAATTTAAATGGATTTGACCCCAACACATTAGTTCAAACATACACACATTTGAGCCAGCCATTTCACCGTACACATCATTCACTCATATCCGGCGCCAGTCGAAGGCCTCCTGACACAGATCAATGGTGTGGTGCTGCAGGCTCTGGGTCTGATCTTTGGCTCATATCTAGAGAGTCAATGGAGCAGAAGACTGTATCAACTCTGTGACATTAATCCGCTTTTAAATCACAACCTTCAAGAACAAAATCGATTTTTTAATTAATTTATTTTATTTCACCTTTATTTAACCAGGAAAGCCAGTTGAGAGCAAGATCTCATTTACAACTGCGATTTGGTCAAGATAAAGCAAAGTAGTGCGACAAAAACAACAACACAGAGTTACACATAAACAAACGTACAGTCAATAACGCAAAAGAAAAGAAAAATAGAAAAATGTACAGTGTGTGCAAATGTAGAAGAGTAAGGAAAATAATTACAATTTAGCATTAATACTGGATTGATGTGCAGATGATGATGTGCAAGTAGAGATAATGGGGTGCAAAAGAGCAAGAGGATAAGTAACAATATGGGGATGAGGTAGTTGGGTGTGCTATTTACAGATTGGCTGAGTACAGGTACAGTGATCGGTAAGATGCTCTGACAGCTGATGCTTAAAGTTAGAGAGGGAGATATAAGACTCCAGCTTCAGAGATATTTGCAATTTGTTCCAGTCATTGGCAGCAGAGAACTGGGTGGAAAGGCTGCCAAAGTAAGTGTTGGCTTTGGGGATGACCAGTGCAATTACCTGCTGGAGCGCGTGCTACGGGTGAGTGTTGCTATGGTGACCAGTGAGCTGAGATATGGCGGGGCTTTACCTAGCAAAGACTTATAGATGACCAGGAGCCAGTGGGTTTGGCGACTATATGTAGTGAGGGTCAGCCATGAGCATACAGGTTGCAGTGGTGGTTAGTATATGGGGCTTTGGTGATAAAACCGATGGCACTGTGAAAGACTACATCCAGTTTGCTGAGTAGAGTGTTGGGGGCTAATTTGTAAATGACATTGCCGAAGTCAAGGATTGGCAGAATAGTCCGTTTTACGAGGGTAAGTTTGGCGGCATGAGTGAAGGATGCTTTGTTATGAAATAGGAAGCCGATTGTAGATTTCATTTTGGATTGGAGATATATGATGCGGCTGCATGCATGCCATGGCCCTCCTCTCTCACACTCGAGTGACACTGAGATTGTGTTCATTGAGAAATAGCTGGATAGAAAGGCTCCTAATAACATGTTGTGAGGTATTCTATTTGGCACAATAGAATCCCAACCTGCATCTCATAATTGCCTGCAAGTCCTGTATTGATTGATGAATATTGAAGATTGACACGCAGATATCTTTTAATGAAAACAAGGCCTCCGTACTCATTTAGACCACTAGAAAGCAAGAGCATCTAATCAATACTACGATTACAGAGCCCTCACAGTCCCAGGAACATGTATTGTAGATCTCCAGGTGGAGTACAGAGCCTTCTGTAGCACCCAGGAACATGTATTGTAGATCTCCAGGTGGAGTACAGAGCCCTCTGTAGCACCCAGGAACATGTATTGTAGATCTCCAGGTGGAGTACAGAGCCCTCTGTAGCACCCAGGAACATGTATTGTAGATCTCCAGCTGGAGGGCAGCTGATGTTTGAATATAAACAAGATGGCTCTGATGTAAACGTCTCTTGAAGTCAGTTATCTGACAGTTGATGTGTCCGTTAAAGACAGGGAAGTTGGGAGGTCCAGTGCCCCACAGTTACAGCTCACAGTTTAACCTTGTTCATAAAACATTCATGCCTGTTTGCACCAGAGTCTCCAGAAATGCCTTACTTATGTGTATCATGTAGCAGCATCCTGCTGGGGATGTAATATGGATGAGATGTCAGAGGCTTCCCCTGTCTCAACAGATTCCTTCCTTCACAGATACACAACAGGCAACACTGTTGTGCACACACATTCACACACACAAAGCCTACTGCACATCTGGCCTATATAAATGGCATGTATATATTATATTATGTATATATGATGTATTATTATATTATCTTCATCCTGTGTTGACGTAGGGATGCTGACAGGTCTTTCTCTGGGGGAGCTGCTGTGAGCTGATGGCTCTCCTGAAGGCAAGTCTCTGTAACAGATGTTTGTGAAAGGCATAAGTCTGTTTGAACGACCACAGCGTAAGCATGTACAGTACCACAGTCCTTAGTAACACCGTCATTACACAGTAGTAACCACAGCCCTGACTCAGTTCTTTACCGTGTTGGCACATTAACCCCAGGTACCTGTTAGGTACAGTGGAAAGGGGATTATTGACTTTAGTATTGCCTGAGGAACTCCTCTGCTGCCTGAAGGCAGTGGCAAAGAAGATTAGATAATAACCTCACTGAATGTTTTCAGATGGTCATGAACACTAAGACATATATCATGCCACCGAGGTGGATAGAAACTCTATACCAGGGTAGAATGGAGACAGGCCTTAGTCTCCCTGAGTTACTAATAGGACCATTTGCTTTTTAGTGTGTGTGTGTGTGTGTGTGTGTGTGTGTGTGTGTGTGTGTGTGTGTGTGTGTGTGTGTGTGTGTGTGTGTGTGTGTGTGTGTGTGTGTGTGTGTGTGTGTGTGTGTGTGCGTGCGTGCGTGTGCGTGTGTGTGTGTGTGTGTGTGTGTAATCTCCTCTTATGCACTCTGGACAGTTAGTGTTAGTAGTACCCAACTCACTAACGATCATTAGGTCGCTAATGGCCTGGTACTCAGGGCTCTACCGTCCCTCCAACGACTCTGACATCAATGCAAATGCAATGGAAAATCACATCAAAACACTATGTGCTTTTAAAACTCAATTTGAAGAAAGAAGTTCAACAACAGGTTGAAACTGAATGGAAAACATGGTCTTTGTGGATGTTGTTTCAAAAGACTAACACAACAGAATGGACAGTGCTTTCTAAGGTGATGATTCATTCAAAACACCCATTTGAATATATAAAATAAAAGCTGAATTTAAGAAATGATTGTGCTGTTATACAGTACATAGCCTAGACACATATTACAGAAGGCAGAAGATAACTGATTTAAGAGATCTATGGTACATCATTTGTCTAGTCTATATTAAACAAATTCAGAGTTAGACTACATTATAGTGAATTTCTATTTGATTTTGAATAGCCTAGTAAAAGGGCATTATTTAAATATGTTTTATATAATCAATAGGCTGACACATTACCTTTAGCTACACAATATCTGAACCAACGCATTTCCATTTCTTCCCCTCTCTCCTTCATTCCTTTCTCCAGCACACAGAGAGGGGCTGTCAACAATTTAATGAAATATGTTTAGTTGGGAAAACATGTTACTATCATGTTCCACAACAGATTTCACTTGGTTTCACAAATTAAGCACTGGGTAGCTGCAGGAACAGGGTTGGAGAGCCCATGACATACAGAGTTTGTGTGCAATATCACCTGTTGCGTGGAAGAATAACCTGTGTAGCCGACCCAACATGGAATGACCTGTAGCCTCCATTTGCATACGGATGATATGGATTTCCCTCTTGCCCCTGTTTCTGCCCATTTCATAATGGGACACTCTAAATCTAAACTCATTTTACATATTAGTAAAGACAAAATTAAATGAAAAATAGTCTGATGGGTGAAATAATTATCACTTGATGAGAGCTGGAGAGAACAGCTAGTGCTGCCTGATGCAAGGAACAGAGCAACACCTTTTGATTGGTAAGACATTCTAGGGTTTGTATCATTCACAACTAAAGTTGCCAAATAACTAGCATATAGTACCTGTTTCAAATGATACATTTTATTTAAAAAATCATTTCTATTTTATTCAGCTTATTTTATTCAGTTAATTTATAATGTCCTTACTTTAAAATCAAATAATATAAAATAATGGCATGGGACTTATAAGCATGTCTTGTCTGCTAAATGAACAAGCCTACAGCCTATGGCATGGCGCATAGTGTCACGGCCATCAAAGGAAGTGGACCAAGGTGCAGCGTGGGGAGCGTACATATTCCTTTTGTGGTGGTTATATTCACCCTGCAAATGCGGGGCGCTGGCACAGGACGCACTGGGCTGTGCAGATGTACCGGAGACACAGTGCGCAGAGCCGGCGCAGGATATCCTGGGCCGAAGAGACGCACTGGAGACCAGGCGCGCTGAGCCGGCACCATCCGTCCTGGCTGGATGCTCACCCTAGCCCGGCAGATGCGGGGAGCTGGGATGTAGCGCACCGGGCTGTGAACGTGCACTGGAGACACCGTGCGCTCCACCGCATAACACCGTGCCTGACCAGTACGACGCTCGCCACGGTAAACACGGGGAGTTGGCTCAGGTCTATAATCCGACTCTGCCAATCTCCCCGTGTGCCACCCCCAAAAAATTATTGGGGCTGCCTCCTCGCTTCCTTGCTAGCCGTGTTCCCTCATAACAATGCCGTTCCGCCTTTGCTGCCTCCAGCTCCTCCTTGGGATGGTTATATTCCCCAGCCTGCCTCCAGCTCCTCCTTGGGACGGGGATATTCCCCAGTCTGCCTCCAGCTCCTCCTTGGGATGGGGATATTCCCCAGTCTGCCTCCAGCTCCTCCTTGGGACTATTCCCCAGTCTGCCTCCAGCTCCTCCTTGGGACATATTCCCCAGTCTGCCTCCAGCTCCTCCTTGGGATGGTTATATTCCCCAGCCTGCCTCCAGCTCCTCCTTGGGACGGGGATATTCCCCAGTCTGCCTCCAGCTCCTCCTTGGGATGGTGATATTCCCCAGCCTGCCTCCAGCTCCTCCTTGGGACGGGGATATTCCCCAGTCTGCCTCCAGCTCCTCCTTGGGACGGTGATATTCCCCAGCCTGCCTCCAGCTCCTCCTTCCTTGGGACGGTGATATTCCCCAGTCTGCCTCCAGCTCCTCCTTGGGACGGTGATATTCCCCAGTCTGCCTCCAGCTCCTCCTTGGGACGGTGATATTCCCCAGTCTGCCTCCAGCTCCTCCTTGGGACGGTGATATTCCCCAGTCTGCCTCCAGCTCCTCCTTGGGACGGGATATTCCCCAGTCTGCCTCCAGCTCCTCCTCCCCAGTCTGGGGGACGGTGATATTCCCCAGTCTGCCTCCAGCTCCTCCTTGGGACGGTGATATTCCCCAGTCTGCCTCCAGCTCCTCCTTGGGACGGGGATATTCCCCAGTCTGCCTCCAGCTCCTCCTTGGGACGGTGATATTCCCCAGTCTGCCTCCAGCTCCTCCTTGGGATGGTGATATTCCCCAGTCTGCCTCCAGCTCCTCCTTGGGACGGTGATATTCCCCAGTCTGCCTCCAGCTGCCTCCAGCTCCTCCTTGGGACGGGGATATTCCCCAGTCTGCCTCCAGCTCCTCCTTGGGACGGGGATATTCCCCAGTCTGCCTCCAGCTCCTCCTTGGGGACGGTGATATTCCCCAGTCTGCCTGCTCCTCAGCTGCCTCCAGCTCCTCCTTGGGACGGTGATATTCCCCAGTCTGCCTCCAGCTCCTCCTTGGGACGGGATATTCCCCAGTAGCTCCTCCTTGGGACGGTCCCCAGTCTGCCTCCAGCTCCTCCTTGGGACGGTGATATTCCCCAGTCTGCCTCCAGCTCCTCCTTGGGACGGGATATTCCCCAGTCTGCCTCCAGCTCCTCCTTGGGACGGTGATATTCCCCAGCCTGCCTCCAGCTCCTCCTTGGGACGGTGATATTCCCCAGTCTGCCTCCAGCTCCTCCTTGGGATGGGATATTCCCCAGTCTGCCTCCAGCTCCTCCTTGGGACGGTGATATTCCCCAGCTGCCTCCAGCTCCTCCTTGGGACGGGATATTCCCCAGCCTGCCTCCAGCTCCTCCAGCTTCCTTGGGATGCCTCCAGCTCCTCCTTGGGACGGTGATATTCCCCAGCCTGCCTCCAGCTCCTCCTTGGGACAGGGATATTCCCCAGCCTGCCTCCAGCTCCTCCTTGGGACGGTGATATTCCCCAGTCTGCCTCCAGCTCCTCCTTGGGACGGTGATATTCCCCAGCCTGCCTCCAGCTCCTCCTTGGGACGGTCCCCAGTCTGCCTCCAGCTCCTCCTTGGGACGGTGATATTCCCCAGTCTGGCTCCTCCTTGGGATGGTGATATTCCCCAGTCTGCCTCCAGCTATGGTGATATTCCCCAGTCTGCCTGCTCCTCCTGGGACAGTGATATTCCCCAGTCTGCCTCCAGCTCCTCCTTGGGACGGTGATATTCCCCAGTCTGCCTCCAGCCTCACCTCCCCAGTCTGCCTCCAGCTCCTCCTTGGGATGGTGATATTCCCCAGTCTGCCTCCAGCTCTCCTGGGACCGGTGATATTCCCCAAGTCCATGAGTCCCCCAGAAACCACGCTGCTTGGTCCTCCTTGGTTTCTGTCTGCCTCCAGCCCCTCCTTGGGACATGGGATATTCCCCATTCTCCTCCAGCTCCTGGCCGGTGATATTCCCCAGTCTGCCTCCAGCTCCTCCTTGGGACGGTGATATTCCCCAGTCTGCCTCCAGCTCCTCCACCTGCCCATTAGCTCCTCCTTGGGACGGTGATATTCCCCAGTCTGCCTCCAGCTCCTCCTTGGGACGGTGATATTCCCCAGTCTGCCTCCAGCTCCTCCTTGGGACATATTCAACAGAAAAGGAAAAGGGAATCGGTGGCAGCTAGTCCTTGACCGGTGATATTCCCCAGTCTGCCTCCAGCTCCTCCTTGACGCCCCACCGAACAGTGGTGGAAGTCTGCCTCCAGCTGGGACACAAAGCCAGATATTCCCCAGTCTGCCTCCAGCTCCTCCTTGGGACGGTGATATTCCTAGGTCAACTCCTATTCTGTCCAGTTTCTTTAGACTGCCTAAAATAAAGAATGGATTTATTGTGACGTTGTATATTCAATTGATTTATTATACTTTTTAAAATGTAGATGTTCCAAAAGCAGGCATCAGCAGCTTGTATGGGGGAGATCAGGAGATGCTAAATGTGTTTAAATTAATTAATATTCAGTCAACTACTGTGAGACCCCAGTCTGCCTCCAGTCTTTGCATAGCCCCAGTCTGCCTCCAGCTCCTCCTTGGGACAAAGGTGACTGGGACTGATATTCCCCAGTCTGCCTCCAGCTCCTCCTTGGGACGTGATATTCCCCAGTCTGCCTCCAGCTCCTTTGGGATAGAATAACTGGCTCCTCCTTGGGATGGTGAACAAGTGGCAAAGGAATGGCATCTTCTCTAATAAACTGTTGTTAAAGGAACAATAATGGAACAAACAGAATAACATGGTGGTTTTCTGTGAATATCCATCAAAAACTTCTTAGCAGACATTTAAAATTACACCTGTACAGTATATTCCCTGAAAAGTGGACTGGACCAGCTCCTCCTTGGGACGGTGACCCAGCCTCCAGCTCCTCCTTGGGACGGTGATATTCCCCAGTCCCAGCTCCTCCTTGGGACGGTGATATTCCCCAGGGCTCAAGGTTTTCCCCAGTCTGCCTCCAGCTCTCATGGGACGGTGATATTCCCCAGCAGGTACCCACTGCTTAGCCCAAATATGAGTCCTCCTCCCCTCTCCAGGAGCTGATGGTTTTGGCATGAGGCAGGTGATGAGGAGGACACTCCCAGAGAACACTGAGGGTTCTATGGAACATCACCAGCACAGCATATGCCTGACTAGACATGGACTAACACAGTTCATCTTTGGGACGGTGAATTCCCCATCTGCCTCCAGCTCCTCCTTGGGACGGTGATATTCCCCAGTCTGCCTCCAGCAATATTCCCCAGTGTTAAACTTCAACTCGAGGAGTGTATATGTGTGTGAAAAAGAGACTAGGGCTTTATTGGAGGAGTGCATTTGAGGAGTTATAGTTCCCCCTCTCACTATATACTATAATTAAAAATAACCAACACGTCAACATTGTTTGCCTTCAGACACACAGTCCCTCTGTCAGGTGGAATAATGAATCTCATTTCCCACCAGAGCTGTTTACTCTTAGACAGCTGCTAGCATAGTGTGCTAATTGCCTCTCCACCTCTCACCTAATTTGCCAGACTCCACCTCTGCCACTCACATTGATAAAACACAATATTCAACACTGGTCTTTTCATGATTCATCTGTTGAAATAACACATATGGAATCATGTAGTAACCAAAAAAAGTGTTAAACGTATCTAAATATATTTTATATTGGAGATTCTTCAAAGTAGCCACCCTTTGCCTTGACGGCAGCTTTGCACACTCTTGGCATTCTTTCAACCAGCTTCACCTGGAATGCTTTTCCATCAGTCTTGAAGGAGTTCCCACATATGCTGAGCACTTGTTGGCTGCTTTACCTTCACTCTGCGGTCCAACTCATCCCAAACCATCTAATTTGGGTTGAGGGTGGGTGACTGTGGAATCCAGGTCATCTGATGCAGCACTCCATCACTCTCCTTCTTGGTCAAATAGCCCTTACCCAGCCTGGAGGTGTGTTGGGTCATTGTCCTGTTGAAAAACAAATGATAGTCCCACTAAGCCCAAACCAGATGGGATGGCGTATCGTTGCAGAATGCTGTTGTGTGCCTAGAATTCTAAATAAATCACAGACAGTGTAACCAGCAAAGCAACCCCAGACCATCACACCTTCTCCTCCATGCTTCACGGTGGCAAGATCCTCCATTCACCTACACTGCGTCTCACAAAGACCCGGTGGTTGGAACCAAAAATCTCAAATTTGGACTCCAGACCAAACAACAGATTTCCACCGGTCTTATGCCCATTGCTCATGTTTCTTGGCCCAAACAAGTCTCTTATTATGATTGGTGTCCTTTGGTAGTGGTTTCTTTGCAGCAATTTGATCCTGAAGGCCTGATTCACGCAGTCTCCTCTGAACAGTTGATGTTGAGATGTGTCTGTTACTTGAACTCTGTGAAGCATTTATTTGGCCTACAATTTCTGAGGCTGGTAACTCTAATGAACTTATCCTCTGCAGCAGAGGTAACTCTGGGTTTTACTTTCCTGTGGCGGTCCTCACAAGAGCCAGTTTCATCATAGCGCTTGATGGTTTTTGCGACTGCACTTGAAGAAACTTTTGAAAGACCAAAATAAATTAAATTGTTCAAATCTGATAAATGTCCTATTACACAATGTTATTTAATAGTAGCACTTTTGCCCATTGAGATATGTTGTTTTCCTCATTAGTATTTCTGCATGATCATTTCTCAATAAGCTGTTTGAAATTAGTTATAGCAATCAAGTGTATATGTGTTATTTGGGATGTTCTGCTCAAAATACCAGCCAATGTCTCCGGAGAACAAACCTTCCTCTCCTGAGTGCCTACTTTCGTCTCCTGAATACAAACCAAGTAAAATGACCTATAAATCTACTTGCTCTCTTGAGAACCTTGAGTCTGTTGGCAGTAGTGAGCGCTCTGAAGTTGATCCAGACCGCGGTGAAGTACCTGCAGCGACAGCTGTGGTACACACTTCCAGTGTTTGCCATGGGAGACCTATCAGAGAGGATTTTGGACCGATAGGAATTTAAAAACTGGATACCTGCTTTTTCCCCGACCCGTACGTTGTTTCAGGCTGGGTAAAGGACAAATTGGGAGCGGTTACATGTGAAAGTTTCGAGAAGTGGAATTGTTTAGATTTTTTGTGCATCCTCCGCCCACAGGCGGCTGGCGCTGCGCGTGTCGAGGCCTCGTGCTTTGCTCTTCGGAGCAGGGCGCTGCTCAAAGGAGTGATCTGTAGGGTAGCGTTGAGTGTAAAGTTGGATCAAATGAAAAATAATATTCCTGGTGTTTGGTGAAACGTAAACCTGGTGTTAATGGCGAGACTGAGAATACCCAGTCTGTCTTGTTGAGCTTTGACAGAGTTTCTGCCTGATCAGGTTAGGTTATAGTTGTTATTCTGTGAGGTCCTTCAGTGGCTTGTGAAAGTATTCACCCCCTTGGCATTTTTCCTATTTTGTTGGGAATAAAAATTGATTTTTGGGGGGTGGGGGGTTGTATCATTTGATTTACACAACATGCCAACCACTTTGAAGATGCAAAATATATTTTTATTGTGAAACAAATAAGAAACAAGACAAACAAAACAGAAAACTTGAGTCTGCATAACTATTCACCCCCAAAAGTCAATACTTTGTAGAGCCACCTTTTGCAGCAATTACAGCTGCAAGTCTCTTGGGGTATGTATCTATAAGCTTGGCACATATAGCCACTGGGAATTTTGCCCATTCTTCAAGGCAAAACTGCTCCAGCTCCTTCAAGTTGGATGGGTTCCGCTGGTGTACAGAAATCTTTAAGTCATACCACAGATTCTCAATTGGATTGACATCTGGGCTTTGACTAGGCCATTCCAATACATTTAAATGTTTCCCCTTAAACCACTCGAGTGTTGCTTCAGCAGTATGCTTAGGGTCATTTTCCTGCTGGAAGGTGAACCACCATCCCAGTCTCAAATCTCTGGAAGACTGAAACAGGTTTCCCTCAACAATTTCCCTAAATTTAGCGCCATCCATCATTCCTTCAATTCTGATCAGTTTCCCAGTCCCTGCCAATGAAAAACATCCCCACAGCATGATGCTGTCAACACCATGCTTCACTGTGGGGATGGTCTTCTCGGGGTGATGAGAGGTGTTGGGTTTGAGCCAGACATAGCGTTTTCCTTGATGGCCAAAAATATCAATTTTAGTCTCATCTGACCAGAGTACCTTCTTCTATATGTTTGGGGAGTCTCCCACATGCCTTTTGGCGATTACCAAACGTGTTTGCTTATTTTTTTTCTTTAAGCAATGCCTTCTTTTCTGGCCACTCCTCCGTAAAGCCCGGCTCTGTAGGGGTGTATGGCTTTAAAGTTGTCCTATGAACAGATACTCCAATCTCCGCTGTGGAGCTTTGCTGCTCCTTCAGGGTTATCTTTGGTCTCTTTGTTGCCTCTGTGATTAATGCCCTCCTTGCCTGGTCCGTGAGTTTTGGCGACCCTCTCTTGGCAGGTTTGTTGTGGTGCCTTATTCTTTCCATTTTTTAATAGTGGATTTAATGGTGCTCAGTGGAATGTTCAAAGTTTCAGATATTTTTTTATAACCCAACCCTGATCTGTACTTCTCCACAACTTTGTCCCTGACCTGTTTGGAGAGCTCCTTGGTCTTCATGGTACTGCTTGCTTGGTGGTTACCCTTACTTAGATATGTTGCAGACTCTGGGGCCTTTCAGAACAGGTGTATATACACTGCGATAATGTGACAGATCATGTATTTAACTAATTATGTGACTTCTGAGGGTAATTGGTTGCACCAGATCTTATTTAGGGACTTCATAGTAAAGGGGTTGAATAAATATGCACACACCACTTTTCTGTTTTTTCTTTTCTTTAACTAGTTATTTTTTAATTTCACTTCACCCATTTGGACTATTTTGTGTATGTCCATTACATGAAATCCAAATTCAAATCAATTTAAATGCCAGGTTGTAATGCATCAAAATAGGAAAAACGCCAAGAGGATGAATACTTTTTCAAGGGACTATGTTCCCATGCAGCAGGTGATCCAAAGAGCCCTGTGAGAGAGCGAAGGGTTGAGATTACCAGAGTTTGAGTTGGGGGGGAAGAGCCCAAGGGTGAGTGATTTGACTGGGAGCCCCCCCAGTGAGTCGGCCTGAAGAGAGATCCAGAGAGGATGAGTTTTAGTAAGGTTGGATTTCTAGCATTTCTAGCCATTGTGATCAACCGCTCTATGCTGATGGTGCAGAAATCACAGAAGATAGATGTGGTAGTTGCAGCAGGGATAAATATTTGGGTGTGATAGATTTTAGTGCAGAAGATCTCCAGGGAGTCTTGAAAGAAGGGGTTCCATCCTCCCAGGCCTGATGTAGGATCGTTTAGTGTGAAAGTAGAGTGATGGGGTGGTGGGTTCTTTTTGGGGGGGATAGTTGGTGCTTTAAGATAACTGGGAACTCAAAGGTCAAATCATGATGTCAGTGATCTTCAGGCCGGAAAGTCGGAGCGCTAGAAAGATGCCTGAGTTTCCGACTTGGAATTCTGATTTGGACCATTCCAAACTATTTTTCCCAGTCTGAAATGGTTTTTTCCCCCAACTTCCCAGTTGTCTTGAACAAAGTCTGAAGTCAGAGATTTCAGAGTTCCCAATTCACAGTTGTTTTGAATGCGGCAAGTGTATAGGTGCAGGGTTAGATGGGGGTGAAATGTAACATTTCCCCTTCCTCCATTTTCGGTGGACCAAAATGTGCACAACAGCCTGCAAAATGCAGCAATACGCAACACAGCCTCTAGTCTGCCAGTAATTCACACAAAAAATAATACTTTTATTTTGAAGGCCTCTTGGAAGGTTTGCGGAAGTATAAATGGAGTAGTTTACCCCTGTGTTAGGGAGATGCTAATAGAGTACCACATTATGAGTCATAATACCCATAAAACCTACAAAACAGGGAAATGGTTCCAATCATTTTTCCATCATTCAGTTTTTCTCACAGGAGATTTTAGAAACACAAAATAAGAACTATGTTTTGTGTATGCTTACCCTGGCATGACGTTTTAATAACCATGTAAATGTCTCTTGGAGAAGCTTTTATCAGTGTATTCGCCTGTGTTTACCCCCAACAAATGAAACGTTAATTTGCTGATAATGTGGCCATCATAAAGAACTACAAATGCCATCAAGATCTGGACAAGACTGCCGAATAGAGGCAAAGGTAAGAATCTCTGGATTAACTATCTAATGTAGCAATGAGTAAATTGGCTACATTTCTTTAATTGTACCTGTTAGCAAAGGTGACTTCCTAGAGATGACGTGCAGGAGCTTGCAGGGATTTGTAGTCTTATATGATGTCTACTTTGACGCTAATTAGCATTTTTGAATCGTAGCCTAAATAGAGCCAAATATAAATACAGCCCTTACTTTAAGTGTTTCTCAAATCTGTCTTGCATGCCAGTGCTGGGATCTGTAATGGCACATTCAACACGAGGTGTGACTGCGTCCTGGGCTCCACTGAGAGGAGTGCCCCTCGATGAGATTGGTGCTGCGGCCAGCTGGGCTTCCTCTTGCACCTTTTCTAGGTACTATCGGGTAAATGTGGCACCTCCCTCTGCGGTTGGTTCAACGGTCCTGGGCGTTGCCGCCCCTTCCGGGGACTGTGTCGGGACCCCCCTTCCACACTGACGGCCCATGCGTCTCGGTCCCGCACTGGGACTTCGTTGCTGGCTGGCCAGGTCCCTCTAGCACCGACTAATCTGGTACGGGTATACCAATGTATTGGAGTAATCCAATGTAGTGAAACATAAAGAAGGTTATGTATGTAACCACGGTTATGTGAGCTATATGGATCACTCCAATCCTCTACGGTGCTGGTGCGCCTCAAAAATGATGTAGAGACCAGCCGTGACACAGGTGTACACGGGAGTAAATCTGTAAATCCTCACCTCCGATGTATCCCTCCTCCGTGGAGTGATACCGGATACCAATTTATTGGAGTGATCCAATATAGTGAAACATTACAATTGGAACCATTTCCGTGTTTGACCGCTAGGTTTTATGGGTATTATGACACCTCCATATCCCAAAGGTTGGAGCCGTTGAAAGGAGTGATAACTGGGGTAGCATTGTGTTTAGAAGGAGCAACTGAAATGGAAGATTCCCGGTGTATGACGCCCGCCGCTTGGTGCGACTCATAGCCGGTGGAGAGCATGGTGAAACACAGATGACTGTCTGTCCTGCTGAGTGTTGATGCAGAGTCTTTACCTGATAAAGTTAAGTTAGGATGTGTCAGTTATCCTGTGAGACCATTTGTGCAGAACCCACTAAGTTTATTTCAGATGTTAAGCTCATGTTGCAGTAGTGTGTAGGTGGGAGATTCCTAGATGTGAGAAGTGTGCAGGAGGACATGACACAAAGGAATGTGTGTAAACGGTGAAAAAAGTGGTGTGTGTAAACTTTGGGGGACCCGTGGTGCTGGCGATTGGAAATGTCATGTGAGAGAGGCAGGTTAAAGTTGCCAGGATCAGAGTAGTCAGAGCATAGCTCTGAGGGCGCGGCTGGGGATGCCGTCTGGGCCTGCAGCCTTGCGAGGGTTAACACGTTTAAATGTCTTACTCACCTCGGCTGCAGTGAAGGAGAGACAGCATGTTTCTGTTGCAGCCTGGGAGCAAGACATCCTGGTCCGTGACTGGGCTGGATTTCTTCCTGTAGTCCGTGATTGACTGTAGACCCTGCCACATGCCTCTTGTGTCTGAGCCGTTGAGTTGAGATTCTACTTTGTCTCTGTACTGACGCTTAGCTTGTTTGATAGCCTTGCGGAGGGAATAGCTGCACTGTTTGTATTCGGTCATGTTACCAGACACCTTGCCCTGATTAAAAGCAGTGGTTCGAGCTTTCAGTTTCACGCGAATGCTGCCATCAATCCACGGTTTCTGGTTAGGGAATGTTTCTTTCACTTAAAAAGCAGAGTGCAGAGACAGTGCCATTTTCTGTCACTTTTAGAAAGCAAAGACAGTGCCATGTTCTGTCACTTTTAGAAAGCAGAGTGCAGAGACAGTGCCATTTTCTGTCACTTTTAGAAAGCAGAGTGCAGAGACAGTGCCATTTTCTGTCACTTTTAGAAAGCAGAGTGCAGAGACAGTGCCATGTTCTGTCACTTTTAGAAAGCAGAGTGCAGAGACAGTGACATGTTCTGTCACTTTTAGAAAGCAGAGTGCAGAGACAGTGCCATTTTCTGTCACTTTTAGAAAGCAGAGTGCAGAGACAGTGACATGTTCTGTCACTTTTAGAAAGCAGAGTGCAGAGACAGTGCCATGTTCTGTCACTTTTAGAAAGCAGAGTGCAGAGACAGTGCCATTTTCTGTCACTTTTAGAAAGCAGAGTGCAGAGACAGTGCCATGTTCTGTCACTTTTAGAAAGCAGAGTGCAGAGACAGTGCCATTTTCTGTCACTTTTAGAAAGCAGAGTGCAGAGACAGTGCCATGTTCTGTCACTTTTAGAAAGCAGAGTGCAGAGACAGTGCCATTTTCTGTCACTTTTAGAAAGCAGAGTGCAGAGACAGTGCCATTTTCTGTCACTTTTAGAAAGCAGAGTGCAGAGACAGTGCCATGTTCTGTCACTTTTAGAAAGCAGAGTGCAGAGACAGTGCCATTTTCTGTCACTTTTAGAAAGCAGAGTGCAGAGACAGTGCCATGTTCTGTCACTTTTAGAAAGCAGAGTGCAGAGACAGTGCCATTTTCTGTCACTTTTAGAAAGCAGAGTGTAGAGACAGTGCCATGTTCTGTCACTTTTAGAAAGCAGAGTGCAGAGACAGTGCCATGTTCTGTCACTTTTAGAAAGCAGAGTGCAGAGACAGTGACATGTTCTGTCACTTTTAGAAAGCAGAGTGCAGAGACAGTGACATGTTCTGTCACTTTTAGAAAGCAGAGTGCAGAGACAGTGCCATGTTCTGTCACTTTTAGAAAGCAGAGTGCAGACAGTGCCATGTTCTGTCACTTTTAGAAAGCAGAGTGCAGAGACAGTGCCATGTTCTGTCACTTTTAGAAAGCAGAGTGCAGAGACAGTGCCATGTTCTGTCACTTTTAGAAAGCAGAGTGCAGAGACAGTGCCATGTTCTGTCACTTTTAGAAAGCAGAGTGCAGAGACAGTGCCATGTTCTGTCACTTTTAGAAAGCAGAGTGCAGAGACAGTGCCATGTTCTGTCACTTTTAGAAAGCAGAGAGACAGTGCCATGTTCTGTCACTTTTAGAAAGCAGAGGGCAGAGACAGTGCCATGTTCTGTCACTTTTAGAAAGCAGAGTGCAGAGACAGTGCCATTTTCTGTCACTTTTAGAAAGCAGAGTGCAGAGACAGTGCCATGTTCTGTCACTTTTAGAAAGCAGAGTGCAGAGACAGTGCCATGTTCTGTCACTTTTAGAAAGCAGAGTGCAGAGACAGTGCCATGTTCTGTCACTTTTAGAAAGCAGAGTGCAGAGACAGTGACATGTTCTGTCACTTTTAGAAAGCAGAGTGCAGAGACAGTGCCATGTTCTGTCACTTTTAGAAAGCAGAATGCAGACAGTGCCATTTTCTGTCACTTTTAGAAAGCAGAGTGCAGAGACAGTGCCATGTTCTGTCACTTTTAGAAAGCAGAGTGCAGAGACAGTGCCATTTTCTGTCACTTTTAGAAAGCAGAGTGCAGACAGTGCCATTTTCTGTCACTTTTAGAAAGCAGAGTGCAGAGACAGTGCCATTTTCTGTCACTTTTAGAAAGCAGAGTGCAGAGACAGTGCCATTTTCAGTCACTTTTAGAAAGCAGAGAGACAGTGCCATGTTCTTTGCCTGTCAGCTGATTAGGCAGTGCACCATTTTGCTTTGGATTTGACGTTGGCATTTGAACATGGCCTTGTAAACCTTGTTCTAATCTGATAGCTAGAGGTTAATTGGGAGGTGGGGAGCCCTCGTTGATGGTGACCATTCGAAACCAAAAGCTGTTTTGTTGCTGTTTAAAAATATCTGTTGTGATAGCTGTATGCCTAATTGTTATTTTCATTTATTCACCCAGTAGGCTAGTGCAATTTTGGTTTCACGTAAGCCTATTGGTATGAAAATAAACAACTGAACAATTTTCTATTTAGAGCATTTCCCACAAATGCATGTCTTGTTTTTGGCTTCAAAGACAATAACAAATGATTGTAGGCTGTAACAAATGTCCATTGTCAAGCAGTGACAGAATGATAATGGAAATAATTGAGCATTATTGATGACCTAGTTGGGCGAACTTTTTAAACCTCTTGCTGTAGACCTACATCGTCATCCTCTGCCTGCATCTCTACCTGTAGCCTACCTGCCCTGGTATAATGTATGTTCACCTATCCCTCTATCAGTCTTGCTTGACCATCTTCCTGAATATTCTAATAGATCAATCTTGCTGACAAAACTGAATGAAATATTGCAAAGTTATTTAGCTCTAGTGTAGATATGGAGCTGTTTTTGTTGGATATAATGAATGCTGCGTAGGCCACACTATAATATAAAGACAGAGACAAGCTGGCCGGGGGGAAATGTTTGCGGGCCGCCTCTGTGTTGCCTATGATGTTGCAATATTAGTACTCTCAGAGTAGTCTTGTTGATACAAAATGTTTCAATATTATCCAAGCCGCCTTGTTCCTTTGACACATTTGAATATTCTCAGAAACACCTTGTTGATGCAATGCTTCAATATTTCGCAAAACGTTTCACTTCCCTGGTGAATAATGCAGACAGGCAAATACAAACATCAGCTGGCCTTACACATTATAAGCAACATCTCTGAATGCAGAGCAACACATTTGGTGGGAACTGTCATTGTACACTGTATGCTCTGTTCCACAAGCATGCCTTCATATAGCCTATAGCAGGGGGTCTGAAACCTTCTTCATGAGTTACAATTGATCCTACAACTTCTAAAGATCTATGTGCCAGTTATGATTTTCATATACGCGTTGTAGGCTACTCAACTGTGCCCAGAAAATGTCTAAAGTGAATAGCCTAATTCTAGCTGGCTACTGGACAGTCACACCCCACGGAGCTCCACTATGTCGACCTGACCAAGGCGCTGTCCATTCAGCGGTGCTGAATCACAGGCGCCGCCTTAATGTGTAGGTTTTTCTTCATTCCTTGGTCGATTTTGTTTGTCTTTATGCGTTCTTGTCGATTGTAGGCCTAAGTAATTCCTTTAACGTATGCATTTTATTTCAATGCATCTGTAGGATTTATCTGGCATTGTCTGTGGCATCGTCTGTGGCATCGTCTGCGTTCACAGTCAGCTGTTTTCTGCTCCGGTTACTTTCACATTGATGTGGGTATTTGACGTCGGCCTTGGCGTGTTTTATGCATCTATTTCAAGTTGCACTGTTCCACAAGTAGGCTGTGTATGATGAGTCATAAACCTAATATTGTGGTGATAATGTCTGGGGGACATTTTTGTTTGTTTTAACTGTTCTCCAAATAGAATTTTAGAGTTAAACAGTAGAAGAAGACTACAGTAAATGAGCCGCAGCAGTAAATAAACCGCAGCAGTAAATCACAGAGGATAGATGTTGTGGTGGCAGCTGCAGATAAGTATTTGGGTGTACGTGATTCACAGGAGGTTGGTGGTGTAACAGTATAACTTTAGTCTGTCCCTCGCCCATACCCGGGCTCGAACCAAGGACTCTCTGCACACAACAGTCACCCACGAAGCATCGTTACCCATCGCTCCACAAAAGCCGTGGCCCTTGCAAGGCAAGGGGAACCACTACTTCAGGGGCTCAACGCTATTAGCGCGCACCACCGCTAACTAGCTAGCCATTTCACTTCCGTGGCATCTTAATTGGGGAGGAGGAGCTCGTGGTGATAACTGAAGAGGAATCCGTGGAATGGTATCAAATACTTTAAACGCATGGTTTCCAGGTGTTTGATGCCATTCCATTTGCTATGTTCTCCCCTCAGCAGCAGCCACTGACGTGATTGTACTGCAGAAGAGTTACAAGCTGTTTGTGATAGTGTCCTGTCCTACCAGGCTGTTGGCCTGGTGTA
The DNA here is from genome assembly GCF_023373465.1 of Oncorhynchus keta. Lineage (NCBI taxonomy): Eukaryota > Metazoa > Chordata > Actinopteri > Salmoniformes > Salmonidae > Oncorhynchus > Oncorhynchus keta. The sequence continues at coordinate 55,582 of NW_026287584.1, read as the reverse complement.
GGATCAGATGGGGTCCTGTGGTGGTGGTGAGGGTGTTGGGTTAGTTGGTAGGGAAATTCTTCACAGCATAATGAATTAATAATGCAGAATAGTAGGCTGACAAACAGCCAAACAGTAGGTGGCGGCAAAAAACACTAGTAGGTTGTAGTCTGCCACAAAACCTGACAGAAGAAGGCGGTTAGAACTAGTTTTGACCCGGAAGTGATTACGCGAAAAATATTTTCAATGACAGTAGAACATGTGTTATGAACATTTCAACCGTCTTTTTGCGTAAATCATTTACAGAGAAATGGCTTCTCCGAACCATAGCCCGGGTGTAGAAGGGGCGGTCAGGGTAACGGCTTCGCCAGCTGGTAAAGTACAGACGTTGGTTTTGGCTTCTAGCCTGGCCGGGCTCCGCGGTAAGAAGAGACCTGCTAACACCGCCACCTCTCCTGCTGTACTCGCCAGTGGGAACAACAGCAAGAAGAAGAAATGTCAGCCCATCGCAAACCCAACACAAGCACAGGTAGTTTCCCCGAAGCTCGCTAGTTAGTTAGCTAGCTTGAAAGCTACTACATACGCAGAGGAATAGACAGACCAATTAATTTTTTAAAATCTGATTTCGATGATACAGTAACAATACTTTTGTTGGTCGTGGTAAGGGGTCCTCCCCCATTACAAAAATACAGTTAAATCAAATTGTATTTGTCGCATGCGCCGAATACAACAGGTGTAGGTAGACCTTACAGTGAAATGATTACTTACAAGCCCTTAACCAACAATGTTTTAAGAAGTTAAGTAAAACATAGAAAATCAAAGTAACAAATAATTAAACCGCAGCAGTAAAATAACAATATCAATATAATAAATAAATATCAAGTAACAATATACAGGGGGTACCGGTACAGAGTCAATGTGCGTGGGCACCGGTTAGTTGAGGTAATTGAGATAATATGTACATGTAGGTAGAGTTAAAGTGACTATGTATAGGTAATAAACAGAGAGTATCAGCAGTGTAAAAGAGGGGTCTGGGTAGCCCTTTGATTAGCTGTTCAGGAGTCTTATGGATTGGGGGTAGAAGCTGTTATGAAGCCTTTTGGACCTAGGCTTGAGGTAGTACAGAGAACAGTCCATGACTAGGGTGCCCGGTTAAAGCCTCACTTCACCACTTTTTAACCTCGTATTCATCATCTCCAGATCAGTCCCAGTGAAAACTATGATCTACGATCTGCAGTCAAACTCTAATCTCTTTTTTGTTTTTCTAAACACCAAAGATCACTCAAAAAACTTGAAAAGTAGGGAGATTACATAATGGTTGTAATGCTGGCTGCACTTTGTCCAAACTGGTTGATCTAGCTAGTTATGTAACAGCTGAGCTGTCCCCTGGGCCAAGTTCAGTTGCCAAACAACGTTGCAGATAGAAATGCCATGAATAGAGCCTACACGATCACTTATTTTACATGTCAGAGAGGCATGTTGTATAAACATAGTGTAACAGTATAACTTTAGTCCGTCCCCTCGCCCATACCCGGGCTCAAGCCAGGGACCCTCTGCACACATCAACAACTGACACCCACGAAGCATTGTTACCCATCCCTCCACAAAAGCCATGGCCCTTGCAGAGCAAGGGGAACCACTACTTCAAGGTCTCAGAGCAAGTGACGTCACCGATTGAAACGCTATTAGCGTGCACCACCGCTAACTAGCTAGTCATTTCACATCCGTTACACTGGCATATTTCTATCTAAACATTCCAAAATGTTGCATCCTGCTAAACTGACCCTGTAGGTGACTGCAGTGGAGGCGGTGTCTGAGGGGAAGGCAGTGGGTGTGTCTGACGCTGTAGGTCCAGCCACAACGGAACCAGCAGCCAAACCGCTGCCCTTCAAAGACCCAATATTTGTGGTGAGCAGACTGGGGGGGGAACACTTGTGAAATGATAACTGGTTGATAGAGCATTTTCTGTCTTTCCCTCACTTGTCTTCGCCTCACTCCTCTCTCCCCCCTTTTTACAGCATTCAGGGATAGGGGGAGCTGCAGCAGGAAAAAAGAACCGGACCTGGAAAAACCTGAAACAGATTCTGGCAGTGGAACGGACTCTACCCTGGAAGATCAATGACCCCAATTGTGAGTGTGTCTGAAAGATGTTTGGGGTCAATGTTTCTGCTTTGAAAGATGATTACAGTGAAAATGAATACCCATTTTGGGGATTTTAAGCTACTATAAGCTACTTCTCTGTGCAGTATTACACATGACCTGATTCTTTCTGAGCCTTCTCTGATTGCCTGAATTTGACCTTTGAGCCTGCTGTGTTCAGACTACAGCATCGATGCCCCTCCCTCCCTGAAGCCAGCCAAGAAATACTCAGACATCTCTGGACTCCCCGTGAGTAACTGACACACACACAGTCTTCACACATGTTTATGGACTCTCTGTGAGCTGTTGTCATTTTGTATGTGTTGTTAGGTGAACTACACACACACACACTCACTCTGCATTATGCTATGTGTCCATGTGTCAGGCGAACTACACTGACCCCCAGACCAAGCTGAGGTTCACGTCATCTGAGGAGTTCTCCTTCCTGCGCCTGCTCCCCACTGACGCCGTCACCGGTTACCTGGCGCTCCGCAAGGCCACCTGCATTGTACCCTGACCGCAAGGCCTGCTGGGAGATGGGAGTTCAGCGTATGTCTGTCATGGCCTGGGAGGGACATTGACCATTATGGGGAACAATGTCTAGGAGGTGTCAGACTCTCAGGGAGAGGGACCAACAGGTACTGTTACAGAGAGAGGATCCAATGGATACCTTTGGTCCCCTTTCGACAACAAGGGAAGCGCCTCTAGTGTCGAGAGACTATCACTCCCAATCTGGCTGACGTCATGATGGGGATGTCTACACAGACATTTTGAGCTAGCTACTGTCTACTTAGATATTTTGAGCTAACTACTGTCTACACAGACCTTTTGAGCTAACTACTGTCTACACAGACCTTTTGAGCTAGCTACTGTCTACACATCTGAGTTGGCTGTCTACAGGAAAAACAATAGAGTGAATAACTTGACCTTACTATGATGATTGCTCCTTGATCTGTCTGAAATCATATTTGTGTTTTATGTTGCTGTATGATGATAGTGTTGCTACTTGTTTTATCTGCCCTCTGTAAGATAACACTCAACATATTGTTACCTGTTTTTTAATGTATTTAAAAAACTAAATACTTATCATCCTTAATGAGCCAACTAGTTGTGCCACATTCTGTAATCACCTGCTGTAATGAGATTTGACATCTTTAAAAGATGACTTTCTCTTTCAGACGCTGTTATCTTTTTGCTTGGGAGCAAAACTGGGAGATGAAGTAGAGTACAGACTTCCTAATGTGTTTTCCAGGGCTGTGTTAGTTTGAGTTGCTGGCTAAATGTAGAGAGCAACAGTACAATGGCTGCTGCTGTGTGACAACAGGTGCTACTGGTCTCAGGGTCACAAATCAGCTGGGCCAAAATATGTCAGGCCCCAGCGAGAATTGAACTCGCGACCCCTGGTTTACAAGACCAGTGCTCTAACCACTGAGCTATGGAGCCTTACTTGTATAGCAACACAGAGAATATGCTATTTAATTACCACACCCCTACTGGCTACAATGCAGATGCCACACCTCAGTAATATGTCAGACTCCTTATATAAATACAAGTAACGATAGCTGCCGGTATGATCCCACAAAGCCTTCCGAACCACCATTGTAAATGATATCAAGTGAGTACCACATTGAGATATACTAAGACCCAAGACAAGGTTTAGGCTTATCAATGACAGTTGGGCAGAAAGATTACACCGAGCTACCCAGAGAGACACAAGATAATGCTGGATCTCTGCTTGTCTTTGTTATCATCCAGTCTAGTTTGAACCGTGAACTGTGTTTGACCATTCAGACAGCTTTGATTATGAAATTCTTGACTGGGCCAGGAAAAACAAGATTTCAAAGGGTTTATCAAAAAGCTAATAGAAGACTGGATTTATCCTGCCTTCTAATATAGAGAAATACAGTAGGTGACGTGACAGTGCCTCCTGGTGGTATAAAGTGTTTAAAACAAGATCATAAACTGTGGTTCAAGTCCTGAATTGGCTGACAGTCGTGGTATATCAGACTATATACCACTGGTATGATAACATCTATTTTTACTGCTTCAGTTACGTTGGTAACCAGTTTATAATAGCAATAAGTCACCTTGGTGGTTATTATTGCAGAAGAACAGCTCTTGCCGTGGTATATTATTGGCCATATGCTTACACCCCTTTGCCTTATTGCTTAAATATAGTGCCAGAGTCCTCTATAAACGTTGCTACGCACAGAAGGCGTACGTCACTTTAAGCAAAATGATTTATAAAAAATAAAAACTTGACGGGAGAATGTGCGGTCCTCCATGGACACACACAAACTCGAGAAATGAGAAACTACGACTCCGATGGCAGAAGGATGGAAACTCAAGAAACGCTTTGAAATTAATACCAATGTGTGAAATAAATGGAAATACTACCTCATGGTATGAGTTACCTGGAGTTCACACACACACACACACACGAAATACACGATTTAGGGTCAATACAAACGGAGATATGTTTTTGCAAAGAACCCCTCATGTTGTACAGTTTAATCGGGAATCTTTTAATTGGATCTGTAATTATTAAACAATACATGCATGTTATGAAATGATTTGGCGAGAGCGACTTATCAGAGACCAGCAAGATCTACTGGCCAATGATAAGGAGTGGCTTATGAGCTGGTTCCCATTACCAAGAGCTGTTCTCTTGGATCTGTGTTGTAGTGGGCCCAGCTTTACAGAGAAGCGCCAGCACAAACAAAGTTAATAGCGTTGATGGTGTCTCTGCGTTTGCAGGACTGCATCTGTGAGGACACGGCCGCTGGAGGGTAGTGACTCACAAGGTGCAGTGGAGACGCCGGGGCTGGGGGCACTCAACTCCTGCTCCACCACCGACCCCACTGGAACACGCAGACTAAAAACAATAGAATGTGTAAATGTTTAAACAACTTGAATGCATCTGCTTTATTCTTTTCAAACGTGTGAATACTATTTACGTACCTGGATCATCCGGTGTTTCTTTCTTTCTTTCTATTTTCTTTCTTCATCCTCCCCTACAAGAACTTCCATTTCACACTGGGTGAAATGTTTCTTTTTATTGCCTTTCTGTCGAGATTTGTTGTCATGCAGTCAGTATGGAGGAATATCAATTAGTGGCGTTTCACTGACTATTTATAGGCACCTATGGCGGTTAAAAGGGTGGGACAAGACGCTCGCTCACGTGCGCCAAATGTCGAGTTGATTGTGATTTCTAACGGAAAACCGGCGTGGGACGTGCATACGCACTGTTAAAAATCAGAATATTTTTGTATGTAAGCACTTTCTGTATTTTGTCCGTACGCCACCTTTTGACGTGAATCCCCCGCCCAGTTTTATAAATGAGGCATCTGGTCTAAACTGTTTCCTCCTGGATACAGAGTGAGAGTGACATAAATGTTCTGATTGGTTCTAGTCTAGGTAATGCATGTTCAGCAGTAGTATCTGTAAACGAGAGGAAGGACCAGCACTGGAGTTGTCAGTGCCTTGTTCTCGGCAAAGTTCTCCCACACGCTCACGAACTGAGAGATGAACCTCTCTGTGGCTATTGTCGTTCTTACTGCGGTCGTCTGCACTTCGGCAGAAAGTAAGTCTTTTATTGATTTTAATGCCATTTGAATTAGGGCCAGGGTCATATTAATTTATTCAAGGTACTGGGTATATGAAGTGTGATAACGGTTTAAAATAGACTTTGAACCAGTATTTGGTTCAATCACTTTGTAAAGATTGAAGCTGATGTAAATGATTTGGTGTATTTATCACTCAACTGAACTTGTATGTTATCTGTTTGGGTTTCCAGTTCCTCATGAGACCGTCTATGTGCAGGGCTGTCTTGAGAAGACAAAGGTGGAGGCGGAGGCAGAGCTTCAGGTGGATGGGGAGGAAGTGGTACATGCTGACTTCCAGAGTGGACAGGAAGTTTGGACATTGCCCAGAGTTCCTGGGGCCATTCCCAAGCTCCACTGTTCGTAACTTCTACAAGAATGCCGTTAAAGGCAGACGATTGTGTCAGGATGCCTTGGCTCTTTGGATATTAGAAGAAAAGTGTCCACCTGAGGTAAAAGGTAAAGAGCAAATCAACTTTATGACAATAATTAAAACGAAGATGAAAAGTGAAATTTCTGTATTACAGTGAGAGATTGATTTTAAAGCTATTGGTTGTATCCCATCCCCCCCCCAGATGCCCCTGAGAGCACCATCTACCCCAGGGCTGAGGAGGTGCTGGGGGTGGAGAACACCCTAATCTGCTTTGCCAATCATTTCTACCCCCCGCCTGTCAAAATCCACTGGACCAAGAGTGGCCTGGAGGTGACTGAGGGAGCGTCTCTCAGTCGGTACTATCCTAATAAAGATGGAACGTTCCACCAGTTCTCCAGCCTGAGTTTCACTCCACAGGAGGGGGATGTCTATGCCTGCACTGTGGAGCACACAGCCTTGGAGGACCCCAAAACCAGGTTCTGGGGTGAGAAACCTCCAGGGTGACCTCCAGGGTGTTCCCACCTTTTCTTTTGGAGAGGGGGTACGCCAGTGCAAATAATATTATTAACTACTCTGTAACGGTTACATTTTTTGCCTGTCAATAAAATCTTGATTTTTTTTTCGGAAAACAATCAAAGGTATCATAAATATGCACCCAACCTGAGACGTTTAATAATAATAGACACATGAATGGATCACATTCATTAATTGTTCCCGTCTTTTACATTGTACACTGCAAATGGGTAATTCCCCCCTCTGTCATCAATACTTACATGATCAAACTTTAATGTCATTTCACCATTTACTACTAACTATCAGTTGTGTGGTAAACAGGAGGAAGTGTGAAGTTTTTCTACAATGTATTGAAACTGTGAGTGAGAATGGGAGAGCATGTCTGAGCTATTGTGGGACCAATACCATAGAAACTCAAACAAGACTGTAAAGTAGTAGGTTGGTTAATATTTACACACAGTGACAGAAATAAGAGTTTTATCGTATGCAATAATTGGTATGGGACTTTGCCTGGTGTCAAATCAATAATCATAAACAGGGTCGGTAGGTTACTTTCTAAATGTAATCCGTTACTAGTTAAGTGTCATTGTAATCCGTAGCGTAACTTGTGAATTACCCAAACTAACAGATTACGTTCAGTTACTTTTGAATTACTTTCCCTTTAAAGAGGCGTTAGAAAAAGACAAAGGATCCATCCAACACATTTGGTGTGTCAGTGGTCTCTGACTTGTGGTCATACTCGCTCAGGCGGACAAACTTAAACTTGCACAATTTTTCAACGCTGAATTGAATGAAATTGAGAAAACAAAGTGTCAATGTATTTTTTCACAAACATCGATTCTGAATTTAAAAGTAATTCGAGATGTAATCTAGTTTTTCAAAAGAATTTGTAATCTGATTGCAATATTTTAGCTGGTAATGTAATTACACAGTCATGAATTGCAGTGCTTTGTGATATGCTTAGTGAGAGAGAGAGCATAGCAATATTATAACCAATTACTTCCTGAAAGACTTTAGAGCTGTTTCACTACTGGACTGACATTGGTCCATCCAATCTGATTCCTCATTCTGTTCCATTCCGTTATAGACACAGGCCAACATGAACCATATAGAGACACAGAAGGAGGTATCAAACTCTGTTCTCGTTCTGAGAAGTAAACATGTCTGTGCTGAATCTCTCGTCCATCCACCTATTGCTTCTCTTCTCCTCTCTGTCTGGAGTAGGTGAGTAAAAATCTGCTCCTGTCCTATAGATGTGATCAGGTTTGACAGGAACCACAGAATGACTTTGAATTGATCAAGATACACAAAGTTAGTCCGAAGTCTCAGTTATCGTCTTGAGCTTTGCAAAATGACTGCCATTATAGACACTTGTAGTGGTGAGATAGTCAACATTAATGCTGTTGTTTGTGGTCTCTGTACAGAGAGACTGAAGGGATTGAAGTCTAGTGGTGAGATAGTCAACATTAATGCTGTTGTTTGTGGTCTCTGTACAGAGAGACTGAAGGGATTGAAGTCTAGTGGTGAGATAGTCAACATTAATGCTGTTGTTTGTGGTCTCTGTACAGAGAGACTGAAGGGATTGAAGTCTAGTGGTGAGATAGTCAACATTAATGCTGTTGTTTGTGGTCTCTGTACAGAGAGACTGAAGGAACTGAAGTCTAGTGGTGAGATAGTCAACATTAATGCTGTTGTTTGTAGTCTCTGTACAGAGAGACTGAAGGAACTGAAGTCTAGTTTTTTTATTTATTTTTTATTTCACCTTTATTTAACCAGGTAGGCTAGTTGAGAACAAGTGGTGAGATAGTCAACATTAATGCTGTTGTTTGTGGTCTCTGTACAGAGAGACTGAAGGGATTGAAGTCTAGTGGTGAGATAGTCAACATTAATGCTGTTGTTTGTGGTCTCTGTACAGAGAGACTGAAGGGATTGAAGTCTAGTGGTGGAATAATCACCCACTTGTGATACATGAGTAAAAATATAGATACCTTTTTAATAGAAAGTTACTCAAGTAAAAGTGGAAGTCACCCAGTAAAATACTACTTCAGTAAACGTCTAAAAGTATTTGGTTCTAAATATACTTAAGTATCAAAGTAAATATAATTTCTAAAATATGCTTAAATATCAAAAGTAAAAGTGTAAATAATTTCAAATTCCTTATATTATGCAAAGCAGACGGCACCATTTTCTTGTTTTTAAAATTGACAGATATCCAGGGGCGCACTCCAACACTCAGACATCATTTACAAATGACGCATTTGTGTTTAGTGAGTCTGCCAGATCAGAGGCAGTAGATGACCATGTGTTCTCTTGACAAGTGCGTGAATTGGACCATGTTCCTGTCCTGCTAAGCATTCAAAATGTAACGAATAATTTTGGGTGTCAGGGAAAATGTACGGAGTGAAAAGTACATTCTTTTCTTTAGGAATAACTCCAATATGTATTGATATAATTTCACAGGATTTGTTTCTGGATGGAAGCTGTAGAGATTGGTAAGAAATGGCCAAAAGTAGCCAAATATCTTATTCATCCATTTGAGTTTTTTTTAAACATTACATGACCTGGTATGATGGTGGGTTGATCAGTTATACAGTTTAAAGCTGTTGTTTTTGCTGGGGATTTTGCCCAAATTTGACTTTTAAAGTAACTGTCCAGTGTTTCCAGATTTCTATGAAATTTGATATATAATTAATTACAATAAGTGTGAAACTGTTTTCCATTCAGGTTTGGAATGGTGTGGGTGTACCCCAACAACAGAATGGTGTGGGTGTACCCCAACAACAGAATGGTGTGGGTGTACCCCAACAACAGAATGGTCTGGGTGTACCCCAACAACAGAATGGTCTGGGTGTACCCCAACAACAGAATGGTGTGGGTGTACCCCAACAACAGAATGGTGTGGGTGTACCCCAACAACAGAATGGTGTGGGTGTACCCCAACAACAGAATGGTGTGGGTGTACCCCAACAACAGAATGGTGTGGGTGTACCCCATCAACAGAATGGTGTGGGTGTACCCCATCAACAGAATGGTGTGGGTGTACCCCATCAACAGAATGGTGTGGGTGTACCCCATCAACAGAATGGTGTGGGTGTACCCCATCAACAGAATGGTGTGGGTGTACCCCGTCAACAGAATGGTGTGGGTGTACCCCATCAACAGAATGGTGTGGGTGTACCCCAACAGAATGGTGTGGGTGTACCCCATCAACAGAATGGTGTGGGTGTACCCCATGGTGTGGGTGTACCCCGTCAGAATGGTGTGGGTGTACCCCATCAACAGAATGGTGTGGGTGGGAATGGTGTGGGTGTACCCCATCAACAGAATGGTGTGGGTGTACCCCGTCAACAGAATGGTGTGGGTGTACCCCGTCAACAGAATGGTGTGGGTGTACCCCGTCAACAGAATGGTGTGGGTGTACCCCATCAACAGAATGGTGTGGGTGTACCCCATCAACAGAATGGTGTGGGTGTACCCCATCAACAGAATGGTGTGGGTGTACCCCATCAAAAGAATGGTGTGGGTGTACCCCATCAACAGAATGAGTTAACAGAATATTCACTTTTAAAAGGGAGATTTTCACTGGACAGTTACTTTAAAATGGCAACATTTTCTCTCAGCCTCATGTCAAAATGTGTAGAGTAGCAGGAAACCTGCTTTAAAACTGAAGGGAAAAAATCTGAAGAATAGCATGAGATGAGCTATAAAATAGCATTTTTTTTCTCTGTCCAAAATGTGTAGAATTGCAAGAAATCACATTAAACTTCAAAATTGTCTCTGATTCATGACAAAATGTGTAGAATAGCAGTATAAAGCTGCAAAATGTTCTCTTAGCTGTTTCCCCCCCCCCCAAAGTTTGTTTTCCCTAAAAATGATATTCATTTTTTTTTATCTTGGGGGGAGGGGCCTTCAACTTTCCACTTATACTGTGTTTTCAAAATACCCCTCCAAAATACCCCCCTCCAATATCTACACTACAATTTCACCCTTGATTTAAGTAGTGGCCAAAGTGTGTCATCCTCTGCGTTCTTGTAATCGTGCACTGATGAAATCGTGCACTAAACATGTTTGTATTTTGATAAAGAATTATTCCATCTTATATTTCTATAGACAAAGATACATAAAGAGTGAAATCCACATTATGATAGAAGAGAAACGAGACCTCCAGATCTCATCTTGTTTGTGACTGTTTATTTGACAGATGGCTATTTTGGACACTTTGAGATGAGGTGTCGGTTCAGCTCCGAGGAGCCCCGTGATATTGAGTTTCTGCTGCAGGTCTACGGCAACAAGAAGTTACTGGGACAATACAACAGCACAACAGAGAAATGTACGGTCTACACACAATGGATGAAGAACTTCACTGAAACGGCCTGCAAAGGCCCTGCTTTTCTGGCCGCGAGGAGAGACGAAATGAGGAAATACTGCAGCAGCAACGTTCCTGTGGTGTATGGGTACTTACTAGATAAGGCAGGTGAGTGAATGAGTACATACTTAATGGTAGTGATAAGGAGGAGTACATACTAGATGAGATAGATGAACATCATGAAAAAGCATGAGGCGAGCCCTGAAGAACCTAGTATGTTCTTCCCTCTCCAGTTGAGCCCTACATCAAGCTGAGGTCAGTGGAGCCGTTCAGTATCAGACATCTGGCCATGCTCGTGTGCAGCGCCTACGACTTCTACCCCAAACCCATCAGAGTGATGTGGCTGAGGGACGGACAGGAAGTGACCTCAAATGTGACTTCCACAGAGGAGCTGGTCAATGGGGATTGGACCTACCAGATCCACTCGCACCTGGAGTACACACCCACACCTGGAGAGAGAATCGCCTGTATGGTGGAGCACTTCAGCCTCACTGAGCCCAAACTGTATGACTGGGGTAAGTGTGTGTGTGGACTTGGAGTGTCTGAATGAGATACGAGTGCTTGGGAGGGAGGGTTTATAAGTCTATTTATTATAAGATGTATGTCTTAATTGTCTGTGTGATTACAGACCCCTCCATGCCGGGTCCTGAGAAGAATAAGATGGTGATCGGGGCCTGTGGGCTGCTGCTGGGGGTGGTCTTTATAGCAGCTGGACTGATCTACTACATGAAGAAATCTACTGGTGAGGAGACAGGCTATTCTATGTCAAACCAACCAAATACTTTAAGTCCAAATTTGAAATGCAACTTTATCTTTTTCGTTCACTTTCAGAAGGACGAGTGTTGGTGCCGACCATGGCGCTGCCAGAAAGTTATGGCACCATCTAGTGGTTCACACCAGTCTTCCTTCTGAAGGTTGTGATCTGAACCCACTTAATTAGTCTGGGTACCAGTCTTTTTAGCTAACATTCCACTCCTTGTTGCCTTTTCCGTGACATATGCCAAGGAGGTCAAGTAGTGGAATGTCAGCTAAAAAGACTGGTACCCAGACTACCACTTAATAATTCCAAGCACAATGTCTTCTCAGTCTCCCAGGCCTTTTGCATTGGAGGAGAGGTTGCAGCCAGAAACTCCCAAGGCCCTTCTATGGGGATCAGAATCCCGGCATTCAAATCAAGAGTTTACCACCGAGTGGCCAACTTGATCAAATCTATGTCCACATTCTGTGCGTCTGAGACGTTAGACCTAGGATATGATATGGTAAGACATTTTCAGATGCGACAAACACGATTGGTTTATGGAATTGTTCATCCTTAGGTTTTGATTCTAATTCTTGTTTCTATTGGCAAATGATGTTATTGTTAACTAGTGAAAATAGTTTTATTTTGCAGTTTTCATTTGTTTGGGTATTTGTTGATAGATTCGCAAGGGGTAGGCTATATTTAACCAATAAGGTCCAAGGAGGTGTGGTATACGGCCAATATACCATACCAACGGGCTGTTCTTTAGTACGACACAACGCTGAGTGCCTGGATACCGCCCTTAGCAGTGACATATTGGCCATATACTACAAACCTCCAAGGTGCCTTATTGTTATTATAAACAAGTTACCAACATAAATGACTGTAAACAAGAAATGTTGCATCATACCCGTAGTTCAGGTCACGTCCCACTGCTTAGACGCTGCCAGATCTTACAACACCTAGATAGGTATTTTACCTTTCAGCTAACCACATATGTCATAGCAATCTGTCAGTCGATGACAAGTCGATGGACACAGTCGACAGTCGATGACGTGGCATGCAACCATTGGTTGATTCATGCAACGTCTAAGCAGTGGAAAGCAACCATACCGTCTGATATTCCACGTCTTTCAGCCAATCAGCATCCAGAAGCCAAACTACCCAGTTTATAAATGTCTATATTAGTGAAAAGCTATATAAGGCTATAAGTCAAATTACTTCCTCTCATGCTTTCCCTTCCTTCATGGACACTTATGCAAAAAATAAAATAAAATTAAATAATGAAAGCCATTTGAAAATAAACATCCTCCATATTGTTTTCACTCATCCTTTGCTTTCAGATCAGTGCAAATCAAGGAAAGGAGGCTAAGACACAGGAAAGGAGGCTAGGCTAGGACATAGGAAAAGAGGTTAGGCTAGGTCACAGGAAAGGAGGCTAGGACACAGAAGTCCAGCACCAGCAGACACTCCGTGCCAGAGGATTAGTTTGCGTTCCAGGTCATCTTTTTTTGCAGCCACAGTTTGCTCAATAAGATTGCTGTATCTTATTCATGTGGTTCCTGAGCCTTTCTACAGTCCAGACGTTGTGACGCTCATCTACAAAGCGTGACTGCAAAAAAGATGACATACAAGTTGGAAGACAACTTGAAAGTAAAATGTCAATTTCAAAAAATATATCAATGCAACTTTTTCCATTCCGAGCACACACAGATTGTATAACTGCATAATTGAATCATTTATCATTTTGTACATACCCGTGTTTAAAATGTCTCCTTCACTCTGTGCATGGTGCTGCACAGATCTGCTGCAAGTTGATTATTTTTAGATCAGTGATTCTGCGTGGCTTCCTTGTTTCAAATTTGAACTTGCCGTGACCGCAGCACTTATAAATAAGGGCATCTGGAACGCGCCCTGTATTATGCCAATTCAAACATCCGGGCACTTAATCCATTCAAGGCTGATAGAAGATGGCTTCGACAGTGAGAATTACGTCAACTGCAAATACACTAAATTCTATAGAAAATCAAACTAGCGACGAGGATGGCCAGAATTTATGGTGAATATTGGTCCTGAACTATACAATAATATGGCGTAAGAAAGGCCTGGCTCGCCTGGCAGAGCCACTTTGAATGGTTTTAGGGTTTGAAAAATCTGGTTCTAGGGAGTAGCGCATCTGAAAAGCAGGGATATGGGTGCTTGGTATTTGTCTGATGTCATTGTCTCTCTTGCAGGTCCTCTATTTTGAGTGAGGTCTCGACGCGTTCACGGTCAAAATTGCCGTCTGGGAAAAATGTTCTTATTATGGGTAAGCCTATTTAATTTTCTGCTTGCGTTGTGTAATATTGGCACGGGATGGACCACCTGCTCCCTCCGCTACTTCAGAGTGTGCGGGATGCTAGACAAGGAGTGCCTCACCACGCGTTCTGTATTCCATTACAATGTCAATAACAGACAGTATTGGACTATTGTTGCGAGGTTTGAGAACCAATTGATTATTAACCGGCTATTGTTGAATGCATTTATAACAGCACCGCTTATAATTGTCCAACAAAATATGGACAGTGTTTCATAGACGACTAAAAATGGCAATTTCTGCAGGTCAGATCGGCTCTGATCCAATCACATTGAAAGAATGATTATATTCAACACCTGCTAGTTTTATCTGTAAAATAAATCCCTCAACGAGCAAATGAGATTACATATATTTCTTATCTGGTCGACTAGTGGTTTACAGTGCCTTCAGAAAGTATTCACACCCCTTGACTTTTTCCACATTTTGTTATTACAGCCTGAATTTAAAATGGATTAAATTTAAATTAGTTGGTCACTGGCCTACACCAAATACCCCATAATGTAACAGTGGAAGTATGTTTTTTTGAAATGTACCAAAAATGAAATCTGAAATGTCTTGAGTCAATAAGTTTTGGTGTAAAAATGTGCTTAACAAGACACATAATAAGTTGCATGGAGTCACTGTGTGCAAAGTGTTTAACATGATTTTTGAATCTCTGTAACCCACACCTACAATTATCCCTCAGTTGAGCAGTGAATTTTAAACACAGATTCAAATACAGAAACACAAAGGTTTTCCAATTCCGAAAGCAAACATTGAATATCCCATTGAAACATGGTGAAGTTATTCATTACTGGATGATGTATCAATACACCCAGTCACTACAAAGATACAGGCGTCCTTCCTAACTCAGTGATGGTGAAGTCGTCTCTTTTCACTGACTCAGATCATTGACCCGTTCAGTCAAAAGAATGAATCTTTTGACTAATTTTGTTCATTTGAGTCAGTAAGAGCCAATTTATGCTTTATCCCAAATATGGTCGGAGGCGCCCAATGGATCGTGTGACTCAAATCTGGAAATTCCAGAGGCACACAGAGGCCAAATTGAGCTCTGTACCGCATCACCGTGCTCCGCTCAAATGTTGTAATTATGTGGATGGCTCCGCATTTACATGATTGGTTGGTGGTAGGTGAGGGCGATAAGTCCTGTGTATACACAAACTCACATCCTTAACAACAGCTCTACGACAAACTGAAGACTGTCATTCACAGTAGGGGGCTTATTGGAGCTGTCATTTGTGACTGAGACTTGTAAATGTGTGCTTTTAAACAATGTACATTTTGTTAATTGCTAGGCATACAAATTACATTATTTCTTGATACATTTGAAACGAGGTCCATCTAGCTGTGGCTGCTACCGGACTAGATTGTGAACGACTCTTGGTGGGATGCATTGCTTGACTGCTGGGAGAGTTCAGTCGTTCACGAACTGCAGCCGACCAAAGGATTCGTTCTCAAGTTCGAGTTTGCTGAGCAGAGGCTGTGTATGGTTTGGTTCTACTAAGCTGTGTCCATCTTAACATTAAATCAATTCAATGCAGTCATTCTTGCACCATACAACCAATTATCAGTTCTAGATATGTCTGTCTTCTCTATGCTCATGATTTATTTTCCTGTGCAAATATGCCAGACAGTTGGGGGTTGGAGGCACGTCTCTGGAGCTGCTGAGCCAGAGGAGTGTGTATGAAAGGTGCTGCTTGGTCATTCCGACGTCTGCGTTGGCCTTGCAGCATTTATGGTGACACAGCCTCTGCAGAAGTCAGGGCATTCATACTTCTTGAGCTTCGCCGAGCAGCACAGACCTGTTGTGAAAGAAGTTGTCAAGGAAGTGAGTTTGTGTTTACAGGACCTCCCACCCTCGCCTATCGTCAAACAATCATGTCGATGCGGAGCTAAAGTTGAAGTCGGAAGTTTACATACACCTTAGCCAAAGACATTTCAACTCCGTTTTTAACAATTCCTGACATTTTAATCCAAGTAAAAACTCCCTGTCTTAGGTCAGTTAGGATCACCACTTTATTTTAAGAATGTGAAATGTCAGAATAATAGTAGAGATAATGATTTATTTATTTAAGCTTTTATCACATTCCCAGTGGGTCAGAAGTTTACATACTCAATTAGTATTTGGTAACATTTCCTTTTAAATTGTTTAACTTCGGTCAAATGTTTCGGGTAGCCTTTCGCAAGCTTCCCACAATAAGTTGGGTGAATTTTGGCCCATTCCTCCTGACAGAGCTGGTGTAACTGAGTCAGGTTTGTAGGCCTCCTTGCTCGCACACGCTTTTTCAGTTCTGCCCACATATTTTCTATGGGATTGAGGTTAGGGCTTTGTGATGGCCACTCCAATACCTTGACTTTGTTGTCCTTAAGCCAATTTTACACAACTTTGGAAGTATGCTTGGGGTCATTGTCCATTTGGAAGACCCATTGCGACCAACTTTAACTTCCTGACTGATGTCTTGAGATGCTGTTTCAATATATCCACATAATTTTCCTCTCTCATGTCATCTATTTTGTGAAGTGCACCAGTCCCTCCTGCAGCAAAGCACCCCCACAACATGATGCGGCCACCCTCGTGCTTCACGGTTGGGATGGTGTTCTTTGGCTTGCGAGCCTCCCCCTTTTTCCTCCAAACATAAAGATGGTCATTATGGCCAAACAGTTCTATTTTTGTTTCATCAGACCAGAGGACATTTCTCCAAAAGGTAAAATCTTTGTCCCCATGTGCAGTTGCAAACCATAGTCTGGCTTTTTTATGGTGGTTTTGGAGCAGTGGCTTCTTCCTTGCTGAGTGGCCTTTCAGGTTATGGCAATATAGGACTTGTTTTACTGTGGATAAAGATACTTTTGTACCTGTTTTCTCCAGCATCTTCATAAGGTCCTTTGCTGTTGTTCTGGGATTGATTTGCACTTTTTGCACCAAAGTACGTTCAACTCTAGGAGAACGTATGACTGCTGCATGGTCCCATGGTGTTTTATACTTGCATACTATTGTTTGTACAGATGAACGTGGTACCTTCAGGCATTTGGAAATGAGGTCTTGGCTGATTTCTTTTGATTTTCCTATGATGTCAAGCAAAGAGGCACGGATTTTGAAGGTAGACCTTAAAATACATCCACAGGTACACCTCCAATCGACTCAAATTATGTCAATTAGCCTATCAGAAGCTTCTAAAGCCATGACATAATTTGTTTTCAATGTTCCAAGCTGTTTAAAGGCACAGTCAACTTAGTGTATGTATACTTTTTACCCACTGGAATTGTGATACAGAGAAATAATCTGTCTATAAACAATTGTTGGAAAAATTTGGGAGGCGCACAGCGATGCGGTATGGTGCTCAATTTGGTCTCTACGTGCCTTCAGAAGGTCCGCAATTGCGTCGAACCATTCATACAGTGCCTCCAACCACATTTTGGATCAAGCATGAATTGGCTCTTAATCCTGTTTGCAATAATGCACTGTTTGGGGCAAATCCAACACAACACTGAGTACCGCTCTTCATATTTTCAAGCATAGGGGTGGCTGCATCATGTTATGAGTATGCTTGTCATTGGCAAGGACTAGAGTTTTCTTTATGATAAAGATAAATCTAATAGAGCTAAGCAGTGGCAATATCCTGGAGGAAAACCTGGTTCAGTCTGCTTTCCAGTAGACACTGAGAGATGGTCACCTTTTAGCAGGACAATAACCTAAAACACAAGGCCAAATATACACTGAAGTTGGTTACCAAGATGACATTGAATAGCCTAGTTAAAGTTTTGACTTAAAAATATCTATAGCAAGACTTGAAAATGGCTGTCTACCAATGATCAACAATCAACTTGAAGAACTTAAAAAAAAAATAGTCATGTGCAAATGTTGTGCAATCCAGGTGGGAATAATTCTTAAACTGAAATCGCTCACAGCTGTAATCTCAGCTAAAGGTGATTCTAACATGTATTCAACCCCCTGAGTCAATACATCTAATCAAGAGTTTCATTTATTTATATATCTTTTATTTTACAAATGTTAGAATTTTTCTTCCACTTTGACATTACAGAATATTTTGTGCAGATCGTTTACAAAAAAGGTCAATTACATCAATTTGAATTCCACTTTGTAGCAGAACAAAATTTTGAAAAAGGTGAAGTGGTGTGAGTATTTTCTGAAGGTATTGTATCGGCCCTGCATATAGGCCTAACTGATTTTGTGAGCAATAGCTGCATTGATGCAAAATGATATACGTTTTATAGGCCTAGAACACTGGCCACAGCAGGCAGCTGACCTAAAGGCCTAATGTAGCCTACAGTAGGCTATAACGGAGTTGAATGATTTTGCTTAGCATGCAGTTTACCTGCACGTATGTGTTTCATATATGCTACAGGTGAGACGGGGGCAGGGAAGACCACTCTCATAGCCAAACTGCAGGGAGTTGAAGAATACATGAAAGGCAGAGGACTGGAGTACCTGTACTTTAACGTTCACGATGATGACATCGATGGTAAGTGTGTCTTTTGGACATAATGAGAAAACAAAGGTTATTAAGTTTGATGATTTGTTTTAGTTCATAATATAGCTTTGGGTGTCAGTGTATGATGGGTCAGTAGCGATCAATAGGAAAGCCTTGTACAATTTCTCCTTTTGGTGTGATTTGACCCCAAACTGTGTGTGTGTGTGTGTGTGCAGATCATGCTATGTGTAACGCATGGATTCTGGACGGTGACCTGTACCACAAAGGCCTCCAGAAGTTTGCTGTGTGTGGGGAGAACATGGCCGACACTATGGCCCTGCTGGTAGTGGACATGTCCAGGCCGTGGACGGTGCTGGACTCTCTGCAGAAGTGGGCCAGTGTGCTACGAGAACACATCGACAAGCTCCGAGTCAACCCAGAGACACTGAGGGACATGGAACAGAGATGTACGTCTATGAATCTGAGAGAGAGACGTTCTTACTTTATAACATTAAAGACTTGAAATAGCTACTTCAACAGTATTTCTTTAACTTTAAGTAGTCATGAGATATAAACTATAAAGTTAATTGAGATGAATTGTTTAGAGTTTGAATTAAAAAGGGTAAAATAGCAATAGCTGTAAAACGGAATCTCTTCCACCCTCTCCCCTACCGCTAGTGGTCCGACAGTTCAGGAGTACTCAGAGCCAGGGGGTGACCACAGCACCTCTCCCAAGAGGAGGAACCCCGTGGCTGGGGAGGCTGAGGAGGAGTGTGTGGTGCTCCCCTTGGGAGAGAACACACTCACACACAACCTGGGCGTGCCTGTTATGGTGGTGTGTACAAAGGTAAGGTGGGCAAAGCTCTGGCATTAGGGAAAGAAATTAACTTGCCTTGTTAACTCAACTTATCAAAGGATACTTTCAGCGGCATTGGTATGGTTTCTTTATTCATGTGTATAAAGGATGTAAAATCTGTCATTTTGTTTTACACTTTTCTCATCTTTGCTTTACATTTCTTTTTCATTCTTGTCTTGTGTGGCTTACCCTCTCTCTCTCTCAGTATTCTCTTTCCCTCTCTTCACTTCCCTCATTTGCAGTGTGACATGTTTCTCAGTCTAGAGAAAGAGCATGACTACCGGGAAGAACACTTTGACTTCATCCAGTCTCACATCCGACACTTCTGCTTGCAGTGTATCCTTCTGCCTCACCGACTGGTTTTCTGCCCTAAGAGTTGGCATTCCTCTGCCGTTATTCTTTCAAACTAATGGATTTTCATATTTTCTTAGATGTACCAACCATGTGCAGGCACCAGTTTCAGGTTGTTCTTTGTTGTGTGAAGTGAGCATGTTTATTCTGAGCTAGGTAGTAGAGGCTCTTTAAGATATGGTTGGCCATTCTAGCAATAATACTATCCTTGACAAGTAGTGGTCTCTCAGATGGCGCAGCGCTGCTATACACGTCAATGAAGGAAAACAAAAACCTAGACCTTTTGTATAAATACCTGGTCCATAGATTATACGGGTTTCCCTTTGACATGCTGGCCCAGGTGGTGGACAAAGACTCAGTATTCATGTAAGTGTGACTCAGTGTTCTCACTAATGAAACATTTAGCCTTTTTCTCATGTGCTGTTAACAATGACATGAGTTATTTTTTAATATATATATTTTGTATGCTTCTGTGGTTCATTGTCTTCCAGCCCATCAGGATGGGATAATGAAAAAAAGGTTGCCATTTTATATGAAAACTTTCAGTCGTTGAAAAGGGAAGACAAGTTTGAGGAAGTTATCATCCAGCCTCCTGTTAGAAAGGTAATATCACTCCCAGATCTTCTTTTTATTTTTGGCACAGACATGAAATATTAGAAACAAGTGTAATTTAACAGAATTTAACAGACCTTTTAACTGACCTACACTCTAGTGGTAGTATCTTGGAGTTGATTAAAATTGTGACTGAATCCAAAATCCTTAGCCCTGATCAGGGTCAGAGATTACTACCGGCATGCATGGTTGGTGCTGTGCCTGGGTGGACTGGGGGATTCTGGGTGTTTGCTCTCTTCAGTCCTCTCCTCTGGACTTTAATGGGCCCTGGGATGAGGGGCCCATTAATCTCAAATAACATCAGATTACCAGGATGAGCCTGCCTGTACTCAGATTATGGTGCCAAGGCCAGGCAAATATGTACTTCATCGGATGTACACTAAACTAACACATTAGGATGACTTTCATGTCATTTTGTGGAGAAAAGGTATACAGGTATGTGTTTGTTTATGATGTTTTGTTTTTTTGAGCAGTTTGTACATGAAAAGGAACTAGGTGCGGAGGATGACCAAGTGTTTCTCCTCAAGCTTCAGGTAAGGGAGAATGTACAGTGTGTATTTGTACAGCTGGTATGACCCAACACATTACTTTGGTAATAATGCTAATCTGACATCAGCTGTGATAAGTTTAATTCTGCCAGTTACCATATGAATTAGGTTAGTGGTATTAAGGGCTTCAGACTCTATCTGGACTCTCACACTACATGCTCTGTGTTGTCTATTAACAGACCCTGTTGTCTAAGCAGCCCCCAGCGGCAGCAGGCAGACCAGTGGTAAGTGTCTGGGGAAACATGCTACTGTAAAGGACCTAAAGAGTTCATGTAAGTCTTCTGATATATGCAATTAATGATCCTCTACTCCTTCTTCCTTTCCTGTCTCTTCTCTTTCTCTCCCCTCCCTTCTCATCCTCTTCTTCTCCTCTCTACTGTTCCTGTATCATCCCTCCTTCATTCCTTCTCCTTTTCATCTCAGGACACCACAAACAGAGCACCCTCTGGCTCTCCACGGGTGTCAAATCGCTCGGCAACAGCAAACGTGGCCAATGTGATGCCCATGCAACCAGGTACTGAGACCATAGATCCCCGATAACTCATTCTACTGAAATGACAAAGATTAGCTTTGACACCTGTATTAAGTTTGCACCTACTGTGCATTTGGAATTCAGACCCTTGGCTTTTTTACACATTTTGTTACATTGCAGCCTAATTCTAAAATTGATTTTTTTTAAAGTCAATCCTAATTCATCTACACACAATACCCCATAATGACAAACAAAACATGTTTTGTAGAAGTTTTTGTCCATGTATATAAATAAAACTGAACGATCACATTTACATAAGTATTCAGACCCTTTACTCAGTACTTTGTTGAAGCACCTTTGGCAGCGACTACAGCCTTGAGTCTTCTTGGGTATGACGCTACAAGCTTGGCACACCTGTATTTGGGGAGTTTCTCCCATTCTTCTCTGCAGATCCTCTCAAGTTCTGTCAGGTTGGATGGGGAGCGTTGCTGCACAGCTATTTTCTTCAGAGATGTTCGATAGGGTTCATGTCCGGGCTCTGGCTGGGCCACGCAAGGACATATAGTGTCCTTGAGTGGAACCAGAGACTTGTCCCAAAGCCACTCCTGCATTTGTCTTGGCTGTGTGCTTAGGGTTGTTGTCCTGTTGGAAGGTGAACCTTTGCCCCAGTCTGAGTTCCTGAGCACTCTGGAGCAGGTATTCATCAAGGATTTCTCTGTACTTTGCTCCGTTCATCTTTCCTTCGATCCTGACTAGTCTCTCCGCCCCTGCTGCTGAAAAACAACCCCACAGCATGATACTGCCTCCGCCATGCTTCACTGTTTTTATGGTACCAGGATTCCTCCAGATGTGACACTTTTAATTATTTGGCCTGAATACCATCTTAGTTTAATCGGGCCAGAGAATCTTGTTCCTCACGGTCTGAGAGTCCTTTAGGTGCCTTTGGGCAAACTCCAAGCGGTCTGTCATGTGCCTTTTAAGTGGCTTCCGTCTGGCCACTCGACCATAAAGGCCTGATTGGTGGAGTGCTGCAGAGATGGTTGTTCTTCTGGAAGGTTCTCCCATGTCCCCAGAGGAACTCTGGAGCTCTGCCAGTCACCATCAGGTTCTTGGTCACCTCCCTGAACAAGGCCTTTCTCCCGCGATTGCTCAGTTTGGCCTGGCGGCTGGCTCTTGGAAGTCTTGGTGGTTCCAAACTTCTTCCATTTAAGAATGGAGGAGGCCACTGTGTTCTTGGAGACCTTCAATGCTACAGAAATGTTTTGGTACCCTTCCCCAGATCTGTGCCTCGACACATCCTGTCTCGGAGTTCTACGGACAGTTCCTTCAACCTCATGGCTTGTTTGTTTTCTCTGACGTGCATTATCAACTGTGGGACCTTATATAGATGGGTGTCTGCCTTTCCAATTCATGTCCAATCATCAATTAAATTTACCACAGGTGGACTCCAATCAAGTTGTAGAAACATCTCAAGGATGATCAATGAAAACCATATGCACCTGAGCTCAATTTCGAGTTTCATAGCAAAGGGTCTGAATACCTATGTAAATAAGGTATGTCTGTTTCTTTAATGTTGATTACATTTGCTAAAAATGTTAAACCAGTTTTCACTTTTTAATATGAGGTGTTGTGTGTAGATTGAGGATTTGTTTTATTCACGTCTATTCAGAATAAGGCTGTAACATAAGAAAACGTGTAAATCTGAATGCACTGTATATTTTGTACGTAGGGAATAACACCGCCAGCCTAACTGTTATTTTTTCTAAACAATACCTGCCAACCTTGTGTGTGCAAGTTCGCTGAGTAACTGATGTTTTGTCTCTTTGTTTTCGCTGTGCCATTAGGCGGGCAGACCAGCGAGGGTGTGCTGGCTAACTTCTTCAACAGTCTCTTGAGCAAGAAGACCGGGGAAGGGGGCGGGGCCAACAACACGCCCAGAACAGTCCGGAAGTCAGGTACTGCTCCACACATGGAAGATCTGTAACTCTTTTGTCATACACCTTCTAGTAAAGTTCTAGGGAGCACAGTGACAGGTATTCTTCCCCAAATGTCCACAGAAAGACATGAAATAGAAAACATCCATTCTGTCATCTCACTGTAAGTCCGTCACTGTGTGGTTGTTTAGGTGCACTGTGTGGTTGTTTAGGTGCACTGTGTGGTTGTTTAGGTGCACTGTGTGGTTGTTTAGGTGCACTGCGCGGTTGTTTAGGTGCACTGCGCGGTTGTTTAGGTGCACTGCGCGGTTGTTTAGGTGCACTGTGTGGTTGTTTAGGTGCACTGCGTGGTTGTTTAGGTGCACTGTGTGGTTGTTTAGGTGCACTGCGTGGTTGTTTAGGTGCACTGCGCGGTTGTTTAGGTGCACTGCGCGGTTGTTTAGGTGCACTGCGCGGTTGTTTAGGTGCACTGCGCGGTTGTTTAGGTGCACTGCGCGGTTGTTTAGGTGCACTGCGCGGTTGTTTAGGTGCACTGCGCGGTTGTTTAGGTGCACTGCGCGGTTGTTTAGGTGCACTGCGCGGTTGTTTAGGTGCACTGTGCGGTTGTTTAGGTGCGGTTGTTTAGGTGCGGTTGTTTAGGTGCACTGAGCACGTGTGTGTTCTGTCCCCCTGATCTCTCCTTTATTAGACTGACTCGCACTCCTTCCATTGTCTTTACCAGCGGTTCTAAACCTCAGTAACTAAGCTCATAAGGCATTTACAAGTTATATTCTTTAAGAGTTGTTGGTGTAATAGAGAATTTCCATGAGAACCAGAAGGTGAGCAGTCATTGATCAAATCAATCAGAAATCAATCCTGTTTAATACAAGTTGCAACAGGGAGACAATCTCCAGAATGGAACATTTCCAACTGGCCTTCTCTAAGCAGGCCCTATGTTCTAATCTCACAACACAGTGTTCTGTGAACACCCGCCGCCGAGAGGCTTGTAGGAAGTCACGGCATCATCTGCTAGTGCTACAGAATACAATAACAATCAGTGTCCTCGTACCTCCAGTCTGGCATCAATCACTATCAACAGATATGAGCACATCCATAACATTCACTATCAAGTCTAGTGACCAGCAACCCATAAACAATGAGTGTCCTAAATAAAACACTCAAAATCATGTGTTTTACATAAAGGGAGAACATATAAATAAGTATTGTGGTAATATTAACTTTTTTCATCTGAAATATTCCCAATACAAATGGCTACATATCAACACAGGTTCAGAGATGGATGGATGTACCAATCTTACATGGAACAATATATAAATACATGCAACAATTTAAAAGATTTGACAAAGTTACAGTTCACAAAAGGAAATCAGTCAATTGAAATAAATGCATTATGCCCTAATCTATGGATTTCACATAACTGGGGATCCAGATATACATCTGTTGGTCACAGTAGTTAATATTTCTGTCCTAAATGAACCTTTTTTGTTGTTGCTGGTTTTCAACCTTCTTTTAATAATTGTGACGTAATCTATACTTGTCTAATGATGTGGAGGGGAGATCAATTGATCATAACTGAGTTGTCAATACGGATTGTATTTTAGAGCCGCGTGTGTGTGTGTGTGTGTGTGTGTGTGTGTGTGTTAGTTAGTGGATGCTGGCCCTGCTAAGGTCGGTGTATCATGTAACTCTCCTGCATGTGTTCATATTCACGGAGCGTGCTCACTCTGTTGCCATATTAACATTGAACAAACCCTTATTTTATGTTGTACTTGGTCAATTAGACCGAACGACCTGTTTCCCTGCCCTTGTGTTGCCTTATTTGAATGCCTGCGCACACAGAGCCTGCCTGGCCCAAATGAGTGGCAGGGTGCTCCATCGGCTCCCCAGACATCAGGCAGGTCTGCCACTAACAGACAGCACAGAGCCTGCCTGGCCCAAATGAGTGGCAGGGTGCTCCATCGGCTCCCCAGACGTCAGGCAGGTCTGCCACTAACAGACAGCACAGAGCCTGCCTGGCCCAAATGAGTGGCAGGGTGCTCCATCGGCTCCCCAGACGTCAGGCAGGTCTGCCACTAACAGACAGCACAGAGCCTGCCTGGCCCAAATGAGTGGCAGGGTGCTCCATCGGCTCCCCAGACGTCAGGCAGGTCTGCCACTAACAGACAGCACAGAGCCTGCCTGGCCCAAATGAGTGGCAGGGTGCTCCATCGGCTCCCCAGACGTCAGGCAGGTCTGCCACTAACAGACAGCACAGAGCCTGCCTGGCCCAAATGAGTGGCTGGGTGCTCCATCGGCTCCCCAGACGTCAGGCAGGTCTGCCACTAACAGACAGCACAGAGCCTGCCTGGCCCAAATGAGTGGCTGGGTGCTCCATCGGCTCCCCAGACGTCAGGCAGGTCTGCCACTAACAGACAGCACAGAGCTCATGTCCTCCATATCCTCTCTGGTTGTAGACCTGTATCTGGGCCTTAGTATGTCTCTGGGCCTTAGTATGTCTCTGGGCCTTAGTATGTCTCTGGGCCTTAGTATGTCTCTGGGCCTTAGTATGTCTCTGGGCCTTAGTATGTCTCTGGGTCTTAGTATGTCTCTGGGTCTTAGTATGTCTCTGGGTCTTAGTATGTCTCTGGGCCTTAGTATGTCTCTGGGTCTTAGTATGTCTCTGGGTCTTAGTATGTCTCTGGGCCTTTGTATGTCTCTGGGCCTTTGTATGTCTCTGGGCCTTTGTATGTCTCTGGGCCTTTGTATGTCTCTGGGTCTTTGTATGTCTCTGGGCCTTTGTATGTCTCTGGGCCTTTGTATGTCTCTGGGCCTTAGTATGTCTCTGGGCCTTAGTATGTCTCTGGGCCTTAGTATGTCTCTGGGCCTTTGTATGTCTCTGGGCCTTTGTATGTCTCTGGGCCTTTGTATGTCTCTGGGCCTTTGTATGTCTCTGGGCCTTTGTATGTCTCTGGGCCTTTGTATGTCTCTGGGCCTTTGTATGTCTCTGGGCCTTTGTATGTCTCTGGGTCTTTGTATGTCTCTGGGCCTTTGTATGTCTCTGGGCCTTTGTATGTCTCTGCGTCTTCACGGCCTTAGTAGTTGGTTACAACTCATTTCTTTGTTTTCAGAATTTACTGTATCAGTTTGTTTCAAATGTGTGTTTTATTTGTCGTTTTCTAATGCTGCCACAGAGAGTACAACTGCAGACTGATCTTTGTCCCGATACTAGTAATTGGGAGAAAGTGTATTTTTAACACCTACACCTATTTTGCAAACTCTTCCAGTATCAAAGGTGGGACTTGACGGTGAGCCAGAGGCGTCCTCCCCGACCTCATCCTCACCCCCAGCCGACATGGAGGAGTCCTGAACCACCAAACCCTCCCCACCACCACACACCCACACACACTTGCTGGGTCCTCTCGCTCTTTAGACCCTCGACTGTCAGATGGATCAGAAGCTGGGCTGGAAACAGAACAGAGCGGTCTTGGAGCGGTTGCCGTGAGACCGAGCCTTGCATGCCAATCCGTTGAACCACCACCAAAGCAAAACAACATGGACTTACTGAAAACCATCAATGTATTATATAGAAGATAAGCTCACAGGATATTGGAGGGAAATGGAGTAAGTCTGACTCGTTGTTGCTTTATTTGACAGCAACATTAAAATGAGAGGAACTGGATATCTTGCGGGTGGTCTTGAAGCCACTGTGACAAGTGCACATCCTTGATATCACTCTGAGCACTGTGGCTGTCTGCGAGGAGGTTTTCAAAGTGGAGGAGATTGATGTTTGCCATTTGTGGAGATGGGTCTTTGGTAGACAGCAGGTCCATTGTTATGTGACGTCATAATGCACTGAAACACTGATGGATGAAGACTGCTGTACAATCAGGCAGAATGATGGAAATAGTTGGTGTTTTAGTGCTTATAATGGTCATAATCAAGGGTTCTGTTAGAACTCAAGAATCCAGAGTCAAGGATGATGCTCTAAAACCAGGGAAATGATTTATTCTTTATTTTTTTTAACTTGTGTTCATTTGCTTGGTTTGGATTAGGGAATAGGCAGACCTCTGGAGTGTTTTATTGGCATAGGGGAATCATCTATCACAATCTTAAAGTAGTCAAGTTCTCATGAACTATTCAACTGTTAAATCTGCCATTATTCAATAAAGCTGTATTACTAATCAGGACTCTGCTTTTGTCTCTGTCATGTTTCTTTAGGCCTACGGTACCTCTTGCATGGTGCAATAGCCAATGGTATTGTGTAACTTACACCACTATTATTGAGTTCTATCCTGGTACTGGCCGGGAAGTCTGAAATACGAAAAGGAGACGAGGTCGTGGAACGGGGTGCTTAAGAAAATCATCGTCGTTCAGTTTCAAATAGGGAGAAGATCTTGACGAAACGGGGAGAAATCCAGTGGAGGTGGTTGAGCAACACTGGGCTGTGATTGGAGCAGAGATGGATAGGAAGGTCGGGCGGTTAGGGTTGAGTGAGGAAGTAGGAGAGGTGTCTGCTAAATTTCTTTGTGATGGAAGTTTGGTGTGTTTCAATGTTACAGTATGAGAAGGTGCTCAAACTCAAGCAGGTATGTAAAGTGTGGTTGATGGTAGCCTGCTGGATCAAACTGGACGGCAGTGGGTCAGGAGTTATTACAGGAGTTATTACAGGAGTTATTACAGGAGTTCCAGAAAGTGTTAACATGCCAGAAATAAAGGACCACTTGAAGGTCGGCTCTCTTATTGAGGCAAAGCACCTCCAGATGACATGAGATGGGAAGCAAGGTGGATAGCTTGTCAGTGCTACTATTGTTATTGTCAGGAACAGTTAGGATTGGGTATGAGTTACTATGTGTGAACATATGTTCCGACACCATTGCGTTGCTGTAACTGTGAAAGGTTTGGGCATGTGGTGTGGTGGTGGTGGGGGGCATACATACGTGGAGACGGTCCAGTTAAAGTGCTGGAACTGTGGGGAGGCGCCCATAGTGTGACGTATGGGGCTTGTTCAGTGGTGTAAAGACTGGTGCAAGTGCAGCAGGTGAGGAGTGAGCGTAACATCTCATATGTAGAAGCAGTGAAGGTAGTTCAGGCAGAAACAATCGAGGCACTGAGGAGAGCAGGTATGCCAGGGCATATTGGAATGCAGGTTGGGCCAGATGTAGAGAGCAGAATGGGGGAGAACACAAGAATGGTAGTAGACATGAGGAAGGTTGTTACATTTGTGACAGCAGCAATCAATTGCACAGAAAAATGACAATCAAAGACTATGCGGATACAGATCATAGTGGAGAAGGCAGTGAGGTATCTTGGGATCACAGGACTGACAGGGGAAAATGTACAAGATGACCTCGATAAGATTGAGAATCAGTCCAGCCAGGAATCATGTATTGGTTAATTTTCATTATGGTGTTAATCCTTCAATGGAACGCCAGAAGTTTGATGGTGAATGGGCAGGAGTTCAAACAGGTTCTTGAGTTACCAGCCAACCTGATGTGATAGGTCTCCAGGAGACATGGCTAAAACCTTGTCTAGATGTTGTATTACAAGGTTATGTTGCAGTCTGTAAACATAAGGGTGGGGAGGGGGGATGATAATGCAGGGGATCCCATATAGGTGTGTGGGACAGGAGTATGTTGTGGTTGGGAGGGAAGGGGGGAAATGGTAATAGTCAACTTTTACAAGCCGTGTAAGAGTTTCTGGCCCTTGGAAATGTAGAAGGTAAAGATAGGAGACAGGTAATGTGATGGGGGGGATCTTAATGCTCATAGTACGCTCTGGGGAGGGTTACAGACTGATAAGAGACAGACAAGTGTTGGAGGAACTACTGGATGAGAAAGGCCTTGTGAGTTTTAATGATGGCCGGGGAACCAGGATTGACCCAGTAACTGGGATTGAATCTGCTCTGGATCTTACTTTATTCTCAAGTTGAATGGCAGGCAGATGTAGTTGGGAGGCGTTGGAGGAATCTACAGGGGGTAGTGATCACTGTCCTGTTAACTGTAGGATTGAGGAGAGAATCAGGAAGAATCAGTAGGAAATGGATTGAGGAGATGGATATTTGGGAAAACGGAGTGGGATCAGTTTCAGGAGTTGAGTGAACAGGAGCTCTCTCAGGTTGATCTCAGTTCAGATATAAATGGGCAATAATGTAGAGTAAGAGGTACAATTTAGTAGGGGTCGTAAGGCAGGTGATTCCTATGGGTACAGGGGGAGAAAGAGTTCTGCAGGTGATTCCTATGGGTACAGGGGGAGAGAGTTCTGCAGGTGATTCCTATGGGTACAGGGGGAGAAAGAGTTCTGCAGGTGATTCCTATGGGTACAGGGGGAGAAAGTTCTGCAGGTGATTCCTATGGGTACAGGGGGAGAGAGTTCTGCAGGTGATTCCTATGGGTACAGGGGGAGAGAGTTCTGCAGGTGATTCCTATGGGTACAGGGGAAGAGAGTTCTGCAGGTGATTCCTATGGGTACAGGGGGAAAGAGTTCTGCAGGTGATTCCTATGGGTACAGGGGGAAAGAGTTCTGCAGGTGATTCCTAAGGGTACAGGGGGAAAGAGTTCTGCAGGTGATTCCTATGGGTACAGGGGGAGAAAGAGTTCTGCAGGTGATTCCTATGGGTACAGGGGGAGAAAGAGTTCTGCAGGTGATTCCTATGGGTACAGGGGGAAAGAGAGTTCTGCAGGTGATTCCTATGGGTACAGGGGGAGAAAGTTCTGCAGGTGATTCCTATGGGTACAGGGGGAGAGAGTTCTGCAGGTGATTCCTATGGGTACAGGGGGAGAGAGAGTTCTGCAGGTGATTCCTATGGGTACAGGGGAAAGAGTTCTGCAGGTGATTCCTATGGGTACAGGGGGAAAGAGTTCTGCAGGTGATTCCTATGGGTACAGGGGGAAAGAGTTCTGCAGGTGATTCCTATGGGTACAGGGGAGAAAGAGTTCTGCAGGTGATTCCTATGGGTACAGGGGGAGAGAGAGTTCTGCAGGTGATTCCTATGGGTACAGGGGGAGAAAGAGTTCTGCAGGTGATTCCTATGGGTACAGGGGGAAAGAGTTCTGCAGGTGATTCCTAAGGGTACAGGGGAAAGAGAGTTCTGCAGGTGATTCCTATGGGTACAGGGGGAGAAAGAGTTCTGCAGGTGATTCCTATGGGTACAGGGGGAAAGAGTTCTGCAGGTGATTCCTATGGGTACAGGGGGAAAGAGTTCTGCAGGTGATTCCTATGGGTACAGGGGGAGAAAGAGTTCTGCAGGTGATTCCTATGGGTACAGGGGGAAAGAGTTCTGCAGGTGATTCCTATGGGTACAGGGGAAAGAGTTCTGCAGGTGATTCCTATGGGTACAGGGGGAAAGAGTTCTGCAGGTGATTCCTATGGGTACAGGGGGAGAGAGTTCTGCAGGTGATTCCTATGGGTACAGGGGAGAGAGTTCTGCAGGTGATTCCTATGGGTACAGGGGAGAGAGAGTTCTGCAGGTGATTCCTATGGGTACAGGGGAGAGAGTTCTGCAGGTGATTCCTATGGGTACAGGGGAAAGAGTTCTGCAAAGGTTCCTATGGGTACAGGGGAGAAAGAGTTCTGCAGGTGATTCCTATGGGTACAGGGGGAGAAAGAGTTCTGCAGGTGATTCCTATGGGTACAGGGGGAGAGAGTTCTGCAGGTGATTCCTATGGGTACAGGGGGAGAGAGTTCTGCAGGTGATTCCTATGGGTACAGGGGGAGAGAGAGTTCTGCAGGTGATTCCTATGGGTACAGGGGGAGAAAGAGTTCCGTAGGTGATTCCTATGGGTACAGGGGGAGAGAGTTCTGCAGGTGATTCCTATGGGTACAGGGGGAGAAAGAGTTCCGTAGGTGATTCCTATGGGGGGGACTGGGGATTCCTATGGGTAAGAGTAACACAATCCCCTGGTGGAGTGTAGAGCAGCAGTGAAGAGTAGGAACAGGGCTTTCAGAATGTTGAAAAGGACCCATAATTACCAGCACCTGATACAGTAGAAACAAGCAGTAGTAAGGAGGATCATTAGGACAGCTAAGAGGGCGTATTGGCGCCAGGAAACAAGGGCAGGACCACTCCTGTGGGAGAGGTATGGTGGATGATTAAGAGGATGAGTGGGGTCAGAAGAGATTGGGATCTCCCTGTGCTGAAAAGGGGGAGATGCGAGTCCAGGCATTTGTGAAGGTGCACAACTCAAATAATCTGACAGAAGAGGGGTAGGGTGGGAGAGAGAGGGTCAGAGGAGAACATCTGGGGGTCCTGGATCAGAGAGAGATGGTGGGGGATACATTGAATGGCCCTTTTACGTTGGCTGAGATGAGTGCATTAGCTAAAGCTGGGGTAACATCTCCTGGGAAGGATGAGATGTGTTACATCATGATGGCTCATCTCAGTGACACTGCAATGGGGAAAGTATTGGGCCTTTACAATAAGGTGGGGCAGGAAGGGAAACTGCCTGGAAGTTGGAAGCAGGCGGTAGTGGTGTCAATACGGAGACCAGGGAAAGACCCTACTAGTCCTTTAAGCTATAGGCAGATAGTGTTGACATCTCACGTATGTAAACTATAGAAAGGCTGACGTATGTTCTGTTGAGGACTAATGTCACCAGATCAAAGTGGGTTCAGGAAAGGCAGGGGAACGATTGACCCTGCACTGTGCCTAGAGTCAATCATATAGAAGGCACAGGGAAATAAGGAGGTGGTGGTAGTTGTTTTCTTCAATGTAGAGAAGGTTTATAATGTGGAGGGAAGGCCCCCCCAGGGAAGTGTCATTAGTCCTTTGTTGTTCTCTGCTATGATTGATGTGTTCTCCCAGGTGAGACCTGATAATGGGAGGTCATTGTTTGCGGATGATGGGGCACTGTGGAAGAGTGGGAGAAATATTACCCATACAGCCAGGAGAGTTCAAGAAGTGATTCGTAAAGTAGAGCAGTGGTCCCTCAGGTGGGGCTTCAAGTTTTCAGTTGAGAAAACACAGACTGTGTTTTTTTCTAGAAGAAAGATTGGGGAGGAAATATACTTGAAGCTGTATGGAAGGAATCTGGAGAGGGTGGGAGGTGTTTAGGTTCCTGGGGGTCTGGTTTGACACTCAAATGACATGGGCGGAGCATATTAACTGAGTAGTTGTCAAAGGAAAGAAAATATTGAGTGTGATGCGTTGCTTGTCAGGAATGGAGTAACAGATAGAATGGTGTTGAAAATGATATATATAGCGCTGTTAATTTCATCAGTGGATTATGGAAGTATAGCATATGGATCAGCAGCTCAGACATCTTTAAAAAAGCTGGATGTTATCCAGGCTCAAGCCCTAACAATATGTTGTGGAGCCCTTAGGACCTCCTGGTGGCAGCGATGCAGGTAGATTTAGGAGAGATGCTGCTAAAGTTAAGAAAACAACAGTTAGCCATGACATATTGGGTAAATCTACAAGGACATCCTCCAAAAATGGTGCTCTTAGAGGGCTGGGAACATGAATAGAAATCTGAATACAACTTTGGGTGGATAGGCAATTACATGGAGAGAGAGATGGGGTTGTTTGGGAGGGAGTTTAGCCCCTCTGTGGTTCTTCCTGCTATCCCACCTTGGTTTCTCCCTCAGCCAGTGATGGGTCTAGGGTTGCTTGAGAAGGTAAGAGATGTTGAGGAAGGAGTAGATTCAGTTGTAAGGGAACATTTAAGAACACAATACTATGCTTTCTTGAATATATTCACAGATGGATCTAAGGACCCTAAAACAGGAAGGACAGGACCAGTTTTTAGGTGTTCCTGAGTTTAAGGTGGCTGTGACGAAAAGAGCAATGGATCATTTATCTGTTTACACAATGGAGTTGTTGGCCATACTATTGGCTGCAGAGTGGGTGGAGGTGGTGTAATCTGCTCTGACTCCTATGCAGCACGGGTGAGGTTTTGCAGTGCTTGTATAGGGTGAAAGAGACGGTGTATTTGTGATCTTCCTCTGGGTACCAGCTCACTTGAGATAGAGGGGAATGAGGTGGTGGATGTTATAAACAAGCAGGCTCTTAACCATCCTAATGTTGAGATAAAATTGTCAGTCGGTAAAACCAAGGGTTTAATCAATCAATCAAATGTATTTATAAAGCCCTTTTTTACATCAGCCGATGCCACAAAGTGCTGTACAGAAACCCAGCCTAAAACCCCAAACAACAAGCAATGCAGATGTAGAAGCTCAGTGGCTAGGAAAAACTCTGTAGAAATACCAGAATCTAGGAATAAACCTAGAGAGGAACCAGGCTATGAGGGGTGGCCTGTCCTCTTCTGGCTGTGCCGGGTGGAGATTATAACAGAACATGGCCAAGATGTTCAAACGTTCATAGATGACCAGCAGGGTCAAATAATAATCACAGTGGTTGTAGAGGGTGCAACAGGTCAGCACCTCAGGAGTAAATGTCAGTTGGCTTTTCATAGCCGATCATTCAGAGTTAGAGACAGCAGGTGCAGTAGAGAGAGTCTAAAACAGCAGGTCCAGGACAAGGCAGCATGTCCGGTGAACAGTCCATGGCTCCACAGCCGCAGGCAGAACAGCCGAAACCAGAGCAGCAGCATGACCAGGTGAAATGGGGACAGCAAGGAGTCATCAGGCCAGGTACTCCTGAAGCATGGTCCTAGGGCTCAGGTCCTGCGAGAGTTGAGAGAGAGAATGAGATGATCATTGTCAAGAGGAGATGGAGACAGTGGAACATGTTCTATTTCAGTGCCAGAAATATGTGAGAGAAAGGGAGTGATTGTTATTAGATTTTAGGAGTAAGGGGGCTGAAGAGCCAGTATTAAGTGAACTGCTGGGGAAATCTTCAGGGGATGTATTATTTAATTATGTATTTCATTTCCTTAGGGAGAAGAGATTATTGGGTAGGATTTTGACCTTCACTGTCTCTGGTCCACCCTCCAGTCCAGTTGGTGGCAGTAATGCACCTTAACGTTGGTTGCCACCCGCCATATCAAATCCAAAAGACGAAGAAGAGTTGTATCTTAAATGCTTTATTTCTGTTCAAGGGATGCAAGGGGAGCCTTGATACGGAAGGCGAATGAGCCTGTGAATCTGGTGTGGGACAGGAGGAGGAAATGGCGACTGTGCTTGAATCCAAAAGTACGGCAAGTAAAGTGTGTAATAATGAATGGAAAATAGTGACATCAAAGAATGGAACAAAACAAGCAAAAGTTGTAATAGAAGACAAGGACCGGTCCAATAAGGCATTTCTTATTAGACTGCCTTTTTTTGGACAAGGAGATTCATTTTGGAAATCCATTTGTTAATATCGAGTACTGTGAAGAAAGCAGTGGGAAAGGTGGTTTCAATAAAGGTGACAAGAAGCGGCCTTGTTTTGGTTAATTGCGTTGATGAAGAACAGAAGAATCTTGCACTGGATCTGCCTAGATGTATTGATCTTCGGAGCAGGGCACCTGCCAAAGGAGTTATAGCTGGAGTCTCGTTGGATGTAGATAATGAGTACCTTAGTCAGAAAATCCCTAGGAGTGGCCTGTGCACGTCACCTGACCCGTATGGTAAATGGAAGGAAGGAGAAAAGCCTGTCGATATTATTGTTGTTTGAGGAGACTCTACCTGAATATGTGAGGTATGTGGTGAGAACATTTGTGTCCAAACCATTACAGTGTGGAAATTGTAAAGGATATGGGTGTAACAGTATAGCTTCCGTCCCTCTCATCACCCCAACCTGGGCTCGAACCAGGGACCCACTGCACACATCAACCACAGTCACTCACGAAGCATCGTTACCCATCGCTCCACAAAAGCCACAGGGAACCACTACTTCAAGGTCTCAGAGCGAGTGACGTCACCGATCGAAACGCTATTAGCGCGCACCACCGCTAACTAGCTAGCCATTTCACATCGGTCACATGGGCACGGGTTACATTTTTGCAGATGGAAGAAGTATGATATTGAAGAATCTGTGAATGGAAAATGTTGCAACTGTGGTGGGGATCATACTCCGGACTTACTTGAGTGCGCTGTTAGGGTGAAGGAGGTCGAGGTGTCAAGGATCAGGGCTGACAGCGGATCACCGATAAGTTTTTGGGGCTCCAAGACTTCACCGCAGAAGCACTACAAGGACTTTTGTGTCCTGCCCTCACCAGAGGCTTCTGAGGCTGTGTTGGGACCTGATTAGAATGAGTTTTTTACAGAAAAGCATGTTGATTTTGTTTAGTTAATTTCTTTTTTGATAGTTTGTATAATATTTTATTTATTTTTACCCAAATGTTTTCCTTTTTGGGATCCTTATTATCCACCTTCACAGTAGGTGGCGGAATGCACATCTAATTTTTGCGAATGCCATTATAGCATAGAAGAATAAGAAGCCTTTTGACTTGTTTCACAATATTGTTGCGTCACAGTATCCTGTATGAAGACTAGACTGTAGTCTATCTAGGCTAGACTACTCTACTATGGGGGGTGATAAGTGCCAGAATTAAGCCTTGTGAAGCTGCTGATACCTTTCACATAGTCACTTAATGTCTTCCTCGCGTCATAAAATACCACCATGAATTAACATGGACTGTCAATGGAGACAGTTTTTTTCTAAGAAGTCAAACTGCTGACATGTTCACTTCACGTTCATGACACGTATATGTCATGTAGACAGATGTATTAATGTGGCACTGATACGTCATGTGTCAGTTTGCTTGTAAGTTTATTATGAATGATCTTACCATGAGCGCCTTAAACGTCCACATGTGTTACGCGTCGTGTTAGTTTAAGTGTCTGTTTACTTTATTATTAAAGATCTCACTATGAACGCCTTACATCTAAATATGTTTCATTGCCAGAGTAATCTAATCCATTTCAATTGAAATTTGTCAATTGAATATCACCTCAATACAAAAATGATTAGGCTAGTTGATATCGCAGCCAGCCACCATGACTGTGAAGATATGCCTATTTCTCGCATCAATACAGACACAAGCGCTTCTTTGTTGGAGGTAGCCCTATTCAGAAAAAAGAGGTAGCCTAGTTCTCTAGTGGCCATTCAAAAAAACTCAGAACTCTGCAACTGGGAACTCGGAAAAAAGCAAGCTCAGACTGGGAAAAATAGTTTTGAATGGTCATCCAACTCGGAATTCCAATTCAGAAAATCTTTCTCTGACCTGAAAAACACTGATATCATAACGTGAACTAGTTTTCCCCCCCTGAGCTTCCTGTTTACCGGTTTAACAGACACAATCACTGTCACCATGCAATCGTTAGGCTATACGTTTCTGTGGAGATGTCTTATGGTTAAAAGCAGGGCTCGAATTGCAAAGAGAATGACCTTCAGGTTGTCCTCCCACCATTCCTGGAGCCCGTCAAGGGACTTGCCCATGGCAGTCTTGAGGGTGTGGTTGGTCTGTTCATCAAAACCTAGAGGAGGGGCTAGGAAAGGGATATCTACTGACAATGGAAGATATTGAAATGTCTGATTATGTACCATGGAAAAACAAATACTAATAGTACCTTGTTTCAGAGTTCACGACCTTGGTCAATCAAGATGACCTCAGGAGAACCGTAGGTGTTGAAGATGTCCATCATCACCTTGGAGGTGGCCTCGCCAGTCTTGTCCTTGATGGGTATCATCAAAATAAACTAAATGTTTGGTTCCAAGCACCCTTTTTAAATGGGTTACAGAAGGGAATTTAGAGTTAAGCACATTCTCTTCCTTTACAGACCTTAATGGGTACTGCCTCCCCCCATATGGTAAAATAATTGGTTGCCGTCAGACACCAGCTGTTGCCATTCCTGGATTTGGTCAAGGGTCCAATGAGGTCCACCCCAAACATAGAAAGTCGTAGAGAGAAGATTACTTAATTCTTACCCATATCTGTCGTTCAGTATGCAGATTTTCATATTTGTACGGGTAAGACACACCATCTATATTATAGAACTCTGCTTTGGTCAAATAAAGCAACCATTACAAAACAACTTATCAGGGAAAAATTTGTACTGCGACACTTACCGATCATGTGCCATGGTAAAACAACTGATGGGCTTCAACTCTTACGCTAGTCTTCACCCTCTCAAACTGCTGTCAAGCTAGACCTTTAAGCACAAGGTGACAAATTGAAACATTGTGTTGTCTCTGGTATGACATTCATTGAAATCATAATCATTTCAGATATAATAGAACGTGATCGATAAACAAAAGGTTATTTTACTTGCCCAGCTGTCCACATCCTTGACAATCCCATGCCAAAAGAAGCATATGTTGCCTCCTGGGTGGCGCAGTGGTTAAGGGCGCTGTACTGCTGTGCCACTAGAGACTCTGGGTTCGTGCCCAGGCTCTGTCGTAACCTACTAAACAATTGGATACCACAAAAAGGGGGAAAAATTAGGGGGAAAAGAAGCGAATGTTGATTTTGGCAATCATGGGCTTCAAACTGAAATGGCCACCATGCATCTCAGTGAAAATCATCCTCCTGTGTGGCTGGCCACCCTTCCCCCATAGGTACATGTAATTGCCTAACAGGTTTGAATACAAGAGTTGTTGAAATACTCAAGTCCAAGTAATTTTGCACGACTGTCTTTCTTTGTTTCTCTCTCTCCCCATCTCTCTCTGTCTTTCACTCTCTCCCCACCTCTCTCTTTCACTCTCAGTTTCATCCTTTCTTTATCCCTCTCCCCATCTCTGTCTGTGTGTCTGTCTAGCAAAGACACCTACATTTACATTACATTTAAGTCATTTAGCAGACGCTCTTAACCAGAGCGACTTACAAATTGGTGCATTCACCTTATGACATCCAGTGCAACAGCCACTTTACAATAGTGCATCTAAATCTTTTAAGGGGGGAGAAGGATTACTTTATCCTATCCTAGGTATTCCTTAAAGAGGTGGGGTTTCAGGTGTCTCCGGAAGGTGGTGATTGACTCCGCTGTCCTGGCGTCGTGAGGGAGTTTGTTCCACCATTGGGGGGCCAGAGCAGCGAACAGTTTTGACTGGGCTGAGCGGGAACTGTACTTCCTCAGTGGTAGGGAGGCGAGCTAGTTAAGGGCAGTTGGAATGACCATAATTGGTAAGACCTATCCATTTGATTGATCAGGGTTAACTTATAGCTAGATACCTCAATATGACAGACATTTAACTAAATGTATAACTAGCAACTTCTAGATGGAAAATGGTTGTTGAAAAATGGTTGTTCATAGCTAAATCCTTCCAGTTATGTAATAGAAGTTAACCGCTTTACGTTACCCTGAATAGTGAATTTCTGCCTCCTACGAATGTTGCGCCTCTTGTCGAGATCAGTGGTGCCTTCATAGTACTTCACCTGGTTGGAAAGATAAAATAACATCTCCTTGAGGGATGCCATTAAAGTGCAAGCTACATACAAACAGAAAGCTACAAAAACAGTTAGCTAGCTAGTTAACGTTAGCTAAACAAATCTGTCTGGCTAGCTGACTAGGGAGGCTGATGTAAGTAAATAAGTAACGTTACAGTAGCTAGCAATTCCAATCCAAAAGCAGCTTAATTTTTTCCCCTATTTAATATTTTGTTATATGAAGACAAATATATGGTAAAGAAAACATTTGTCAAACTACATACGGAGTCTTCTTCTTTGATACTATGGCGGTTTGCAAACAAGTGTCACAGGCTCAGGCTCATGCTGCCATCCACTGCCCTGGCTGTATATCAGCCCAAATACTTAACAAAGTAAACAAAAACAAAACCCAACATAATCCTTTAATCAGATTCAACTGCCAACACCCATCCCTGCAGGCTCTGGGGCCTGAGAAAGAAAAGCATCTTCAACCAGTATTGTCTGCAATGTTTGGGCAGTGAAGTCCTTGAAACCCAAAGACCTTTTTTTTGCAGAGGAACACTATTTGGCATGACAGGCCCGTTAATGTTTTATTTGTTTTCCATAAATGACTACTGTAGTGGAAAGATGAGATGGTGATAATACTCCTGACTGGCTGGCGTTCCCATGGTAGTCCTGGGGTCACTGACGCCAGGAGAGGTGTGAAGACAGATGTAAAGGTGATTCAAAGAAATTAATGTAACTGTGAATTAAATTGTCATGTTTGGATTGTTCAAGAGTTCACGATTTTTAAAATTTTTTATTAAATTTTTATATATTTTATTGTACTGCTAGTGCTATGGATTTATAGTTACAGGGAAACTGTGGATAGTTCAGGCTGTGTGACACAAGGGTGCGCTCCTATCATTTAAATATAGTTGATTAGATTAGAATCTGGTTGTGTTTTCCTTGCTTTGCCTTTTCCCCATGCCATATGTGTACCCAATTAGGCTAAATGTAATCCTATTAATACGCTTGAAATGTTTTGCTATTAATTTGCGTAGGTTAACCATTGTGATTAATGGTATTTACTATCGTCTACTTTTTATGAATAAACAGGCATCGGTAAAAACAACAAAACGTTTCGGCCCTTTGATTTTTAATTTGTTTCCCATGAATGACGACTGTAGTAGAAGAATGAGAGAAGATGATATACTCGCGACTGGTTACGAGCTGGCGTGCGAGGCCCAGCATAATGACTCAAGCACCATTTATTACATGGCAGATGGCTATCACAAGGTTCAAACATACCGTATCTATGGCAATCTCTAAGAAGAGACGTTCTCATGGAAGTCCTGGGGTCACTGACGCCAGGAGAGGTGTGAAGACAGATGAAAACGTCAATCAACTAAATTAATGTTACTATGTCAATTGAATTGCCATGTTTGAATTTTTCAAGAGTTCACAAAGAGCTACACATGTGTATATATTTTATTGTAGTGTAAGTGCTGTGGGATGTATTGTTACAGGGAGTGTTGTTTTGTTCGTCGGGCAGCGTATAGTTTAAAGAGGGAGCGACACAAGGATACACTCCTATCATTTACATTGAGTTGATTAGATTTGAATCTGGCTGTCTTCCTGTCTTTTGTTTTAAGCAGTCAAAAGTGCAAAGAAATGTTCATTCAGGTTGGGTATCAGTTTCTGCT
Organism: Oncorhynchus keta; assembly: GCF_023373465.1. NCBI lineage: Eukaryota > Metazoa > Chordata > Actinopteri > Salmoniformes > Salmonidae > Oncorhynchus > Oncorhynchus keta. The sequence goes on along the minus strand of NW_026287584.1, from coordinate 15,403 downwards.
TGAATTTGGTTTAAAGGACAGTGAATTTGTTCATAATTTGAGAACTTGCTACCAAGCTCCTGTGTGTATCAGACACACATTGTGTTTTCTCTTCGAGCCTCTATTCTGAACTGAAGACACGTGTTACCACGTTGTTTTAGCCTATTGGTGATAGTCATATACTCTGTGTTATTATGTCATGTATAAGGTATTTCATGTACACTGTCATTTTTTGTGTCAATTATTTCATGCTATTAGTTAAATAGAGTAACTTCATTCCTTGTTTACAGAGTCATTATTTGATTGACTAAATTATTCTAATTTAGAAGGTCTATTGGTAGTTGTTATTTACACTATACACATACTGTAGCATATTATTGGGTACCACCTTGACATCTCTGATCTGCTTGCCTCAATTCATTAATGCTAGAGCATTGGTCGCCAGGATTATCTATGTGTATCTAGTCTCTTAATAATTGCATAATGGTGCAGATTAGGCATGTTCATTATTGTCATACTGAGTAGGTGATGCATTCATTCGCTATCTTGCTAGATCCTCCAGAGACGCACAGGGCCTGTTGCATTTATTTTTACAAAAAAACAGAACCACTACTGCAATATAGGCCTGCACTCAAAAAGGTGATATCTACAACCTAAAAGGATTCTTCCACTGTCCCAAATCAAATCAAATCAAATGTATTTATATAGCCCTTCGTACATCAGCTGATATCTCAAAGTGCTGTACAGAAACCCAGCCTAAAACCCCAAACAGCAAGCAATGCAGGTTTAGAAGCACGGTGGCTAGGAAAAACTCCCTAGAAAGGCCAAAACCTCGGAAGAAACCTAGAGAGGAACCAGGCTATGTGGGGTGGCCAGTCTTCTTCTGGCTGTGCCGGGTGGAGATTATAACAGAACATGGCCAAGATGGATAACCCTTTTTGGTTCCAGGTAGAAACCCTTCTGTGCCTAGGTATAACCCTTTTTGGTTCCAGGTAGAAACCCTTCTGTGCCTAGGTATAACCCTTTTGGTTCCAGGTAGAAACCCTTCTGTGCCTAGATATAACCCTTTTGGGTTCCAGGTAGAAACCCTTCTGTGCCTAGGTATAACCCTTTTGGGTTCCAGGTAGAAACCCTTCTGTGCCTAGGTATAACCCTTTTGGGTTCCAGGTAGAAACCCTTCTGTGCCTAGGTATAACCCTTTTGGGTTCCAGGTAGAAACCCTTCTGTGCCTAGGTATAACCCTTTTGGGTTCCAGGTAGAAACCCTTCTGTGCCTAGGTATAACCCGTTTGGGTTCCAGGTAGAAACCCTTCTGTGCCTAGGTATAACCCTTTTGGGTTCCAGGTAGAAACCCTTCTGTGCCTAGGTATAACCCGTTTGGGTTCCAGGTAGAAACCCTTCTGTGCCTAGGTATAACCCTTTTGGGTTCCAGGTAGAAACCCTTCTGTGCCTAGGTATAACCCGTTTGGGTTCCAGGTAGAAACCCTTCTGTGCCTAGGTATAACCCGTTTGGGTTCCAGGTAGAAACCCTTCTGTGCCTAGGTATAACCCTTTTGGGTTCCAGGTAGAAACCCTTCTGTGCCTAGGTATAACCCTTTTGGGTTCCAGGTAGAAACCCTTCTGTGCCTAGGTATAACCCTTTTGGGCTCCAGGTAGAAACCCTTCTGTGCCTAGGTATAACCCGTTTGGGTTCCAGGTAGAAACCCTTCTGTGCCTAGGTATAACCCTTTTTGGTTCCAGGTAGAAACCCTTCTGTGCCTAGGTATAACCCGTTTGGGTTCCAGGTAGAAACCCTTCTGTGCCTAGGTATAACCCTTTTGGGTTCCAGGTAGAAACCCTTCTGTGCCTAGGTATAACCCGTTTGGGTTCCAGGTAGAAACCCTTCTGTGCCTAGATATAACCCGTTTGGGTTCCAGGTAGAAACCCTTCTGTGCCTAGGTATAACCCTTTTGGGTTCCAGGTAGAAACCCTTCTGTGCCTAGGTATAACCCGTTTGGGTTCCAGGTAGAAACCCTTCTGTGCCTAGGTATACTCTATAGTCTACCTGGAATCTTTCCTCCACATTAATCTGGTGTTTTTAGACAAATCTAGTCTTTCTTGGCTAGTCTTGATATAACTGTAAAAGACAGTCTTTATTTTAAAAGTAATCCTGGTAACTCAGAAGTAATATTCTCTCGTAAAAGTTTGTCGTTTTCTGTTTTACTTTTGGGGAATGCCATTAACAATTGTGATTATCTTTGTGCAAGTGGTGGAAAAGGTACCCAAAGTAAAGAAACCTTCAAAGAAAATTACTAGAGTAAAAGTCACCCAGTAAAATACTACTTGAGTAAAAGTCTAAATGTACTTAAGTATGAAAAGTAAATGTAATCGCTAAAATATCCTTAAGTATCAAAATAATATATATATTTTTTTTAAATTTACGATAGCCAGGGGCACACTTCAACACTCAGACATCTACTAAGGGAGCATTTGTGTTTAGTGAGTCTTCCAGATGAGAGGCAGTAGGAATGACCAGGGATGTTTTATTGATAAGTGTGTGAATTAGACAATTGTCCTGTCCTGCTAGGCATCAAAGTGTAAAGAGTACTTTTGGGTTTCAGGGAAAATGTAAGGATTAAAAAGTATGTTATTTTCTTTAGGAATGTAGTGGAGTAAAAGTAATATAAATAGTAAAGTACAGATACCCCAAAAAAACTACTTAAGTAGTACGTTAAAAGTATTTTTACTTAAGTACTTTACACCACTGGTGCAAAGGAAGGAAGCGAAGTCTCCTCCCTCGCAAACGGAAACTCTTGGCCAAACCCCTCCCTTCCACTAATTTCACCCGTGTTTATCATGTTGTTTTTGTTTTTACGATACAGCCAATTTGGACTTTGTGACTGTGGAATCTAGTGGAAACCGTTTATCATCCGCACACAGGCTTGAAAATCACTGCACCAGTTTAATCACCGCCTGCGTCCAATCCCGATTCATCCAAATAATCAATGACGAAAACCCCAAACCAAGAACTACTGTTGCTCGTAATCTCGCTGTTTCATCTGTCCACGAGAGATTATATTAAAAGTAACCTAAGAACACTGCTAGCTAGCCAGCTAGCCCCCGAATAGCAGCACTGCAGAAACTATTACACTCAACGGAACGACTTGATTAGTGTAATGTCAACAACGCAGCTACTGCCAGCTAGCCTACTTCAGCAGTACTGTATCATTTTAATCATTTTAGTCAATAAGATTCTTGCTACGTAAGCTTAACTTTCTGAACATTCGAGACGTGTAGTCCACTTGTCATTCCAATCTCCTTTGCATTAGCGTAGCCTCTTCTGTAGCCTGTCAACTATGTGTCTGTCTATCCCTGTTCTCTCCTCTCTGCACAGACCATACAAACGCTCCACACCGCGTGGCCGCGGCCACCCTAATCTGGTGGTCCCAGCGCGCACGACCCACGTGGAGTTCCAGGTCTCCGGTAGCCTCTGGAACTGCCGATCTGCGGCCAACAAGGCAGAGTTCATCTCAGCCTATGCCTCCCTCCAGTCCCTCGACTTCTTGGCACTGACCGAAACATGGATCACCACAGACAACACTGCTACTCCTACTGCTCTCTCTTCGTCCGCCCACGTGTTCTCGCACACCCCGAGAGCTTCTGGTCAGCGGGGTGGTGGCACCGGGATCCTCATCTCTCCCAAGTGGTCAATCTCTCTTTCTCCCCTCACCCATCTGTCTATCGCCTCCTTTGAATTCCATGCTGTCACAGTTACCAGCCCTTTCAAGCTTAACATCCTTATCATTTATCGCCCTCCAGGTTCCCTCGGAGAGTTCATCAATGAGCTTGATACCTTGATAAGCTCCTTTCCTGAGGACGGCTCACCTCTCACAGTGCTGGGCGACTTTAACCTCCCCACGTCTACCTTTGACTCATTCCTCTCTGCCTCCTTCTTTCCACTCCTCTCCTCTTTTGACCTCACCCTCTCACCTTCCCCCTACTCACAAGGCAGGCAATACGCTCGACCTCATCTTTACTAGATGCTGTTCTTCCACTAACCTCATTGCAACTCCCCTCCAAGTCTCCGACCACTACCTTGTATCCTTTTCCCTCTCGCTCTCATCTAACACCTCCCACACTGCCCCTACTCGGATGGTATCGCGCCGTCCCAACCTTCGCTCTCTCTCCCCCGCTACTCTCTCCTCTTCCATCCTATCATCTCTTCCCTCTGCTCATACCTTCTCCAACCTATCTCCTGATTCTGCCTCCTCAACCCTCCTCTCCTCCCTTTCTGCATCCTTTCTCTCTATGTCCCCTATCCTCCAGGCCGGCGCGGTCCTCCCCTCCCACCCCGTGGCTCGACGACTCATTGCGAGCTCACAGAACAGGGCTCCGGGCAGCTGAGCGGAAATGGAGGAAAACTCGCCTCCCTGCGGACCTGGCATCCTTTCACTCCCTCCTCTCTACATTTTCCTCCTCTGTCTCTGCTGCTAAAGCCATTTTCTACCACTCTAAATTCCAAGCATCTGCCTCTAACCCTAGGAAGCTCTTTGCCACCTTCTCCTCACTCCTGAATCCTCCTCCCCCCCCCCTCCTCCCTCTCTGCAGATGACTTCGTCAACCATTTTGAAAAGAAGGTCGACGACATCCGATCCTCGTTTGCTAAGTCAAACGGCACCGCTGGTTCTGCTCACACTGTCCTACCCTGTGCTCTGACCTCTTTCTCCCCTCTCTCTCCAGATGAAATCTCGCGTCTTGTGACGGCCGGCCGCCCAACAACCTGCCCGCTTGACCCTATCCCCTCCTCTCTTCTCCAGACCATTTCCGGAGACCTTCTCCCCTACCTCACCTCGCTCATCAACTCATCCCTGACCGCTGGCTACGTCCCTTCCGTCCTCAAGAGAGCGAGAGTTGCACCCTTCTGAAAAAACCTACACTCAATCCCTCCGATGTCAACAACTACAGACCAGTATCCCTTCTTTCTTTTCTCTCCAAAACTCTTGAACGTGCCGTCCTTGGCCAGCTCTCCCGCTATCTCTCTCTGAATGACCTTCTTGATCCAAATCAGTCAGGTTTCAAGACTAGTCATTCAACTGAGACTGCTCTTCTCTGTATCACGGAGGCGCTCCGCACCGCTAAAGCTAACTCTCTCTCCTCTGCTCTCATCCTTCTAGACCTATCGGCTGCCTTCGATACTGTGAACCATCAGATCCTCCTCTCCACCCTCTCCGAGTTGGGCATCTCCGGCGCGGCCCACGCTTGGATTGCGTCCTACCTGACAGGTCGCTCCTACCAGGTGGCGTGGCGAGAATCTGTCTCCTCACCACGCGCTCTCACCACTGGTGTCCCCCAGGGCTCTGTTCTAGGCCCTCTCCTATTCTCACTATACACCAAGTCACTTGGCTCTGTCATAACCTCACATGGTCTCTCCTATCATTGCTATGCAGACGACACACAATTAATCTTCTCCTTTCCCCCTTCTGATGACCAGGTGGCGAATCGCATCTCTGCATGTCTGGCAGACATATCAGTGTGGATGACGGATCACCACCTCAAGCTGAACCTCGGCAAGACGGAGCTGCTCTTCCTCCCGGGGAAGGACTGCCCGTTCCATGATCTCGCCATCACGGTTGACAACTCCATTGTGTCCTCCTCCCAGAGCGCTAAGAACCTTGGCGTGATCCTGGACAACACCCTGTCGTTCTCAACTAACATCAAGGCGGTGGCCCGTTCCTGTAGGTTCATGCTCTACAACATCCGCAGAGTACGACCCTGCCTCACACAGGAAGCGGCGCAGGTCCTAATCCAGGCACTTGTCATCTCCCGTCTGGACTACTGCAACTCGCTGTTGGCTGGGCTCCCTGCCTGTGCCATTAAACCCCTACAACTCATCCAGAACGCCGCAGCCCGTCTGGTGTTCAACCTTCCCAAGTTCTCTCACGTCACCCCGCTCCTCCGCTCTCTCCACTGGCTTCCAGTTGAAGCTCGCATCCGCTACAAGACCATGGTGCTTGCCTACGGAGCTGTGAGGGGAACGGCACCTCAGTACCTCCAGGCTCTGATCAGGCCCTACACCCAAACAAGGGCACTGCGTTCATCCACCTCTGGCCTGCTCGCCTCCCTACCACTGAGGAAGTACAGTTCCCGCTCAGCCCAGTCTAAACTGTTCGCTGCTCTGGCCCCCCAATGGTGGAACAAACTCCCTCACGACGCCAGGACAGCGGAGTCAATCACCACCTTCCGGAGACACCTGAAACCCCACTTCTTTAAGGAATACCTAGGATAGGATAAGTAATCCTTCTCACCCCCCTTTAAGATTTAGATGCACTATTGTAAAGTGACTATTCTACTGGATGTCATAAGGTGAATGCACCAATTTGTAAGTCGCTCTGGATAAGAGCGTCTGCTAAATGACTTAAATGTAAAATGTAAATGTAATGTAAATGTATAACCCGTTTGGGTTCCAGGTAGAAACCCTTCTGTGCCTAGGTATAACCCTTTTGGGTTCCAGGTAGAAACCCTTCTGTGCCTAGATATAACCCTTTTGGGTTCCAGGTAGAAACCCTTCTGTGCCTAGGTATAACCCGTTTTGGTTCCAGGTAGAAACCCTTCTGTGCCTAGGTATAACCCTTTTGGGTTCCAGGTAGAAACCCTTCTGTGCCTAGATATAACCCTTTTGGGTTCCAGGTAGAAACCCTTCTGTGCCTAGGTATAACCCTTTTGGGTTCCAGGTAGAAACCCTTCTGTGCCTAGGTATAACCCGTTTGGGTTCCAGGTAGAAACCCTTCTGTGCCTAGGTATAACCCGTTTGGGTTCCAGGTAGAAACCCTTCTGTGCCTAGGTATAACCCTTTTGGTTCCAGGTAGAAACCCTTCTGTGCCTAGGTATAACCCTTTTGGTTCCAGGTAGAAACCCTTCTGTGCCTAGGTATAACCCTTTTGGGCTCCATTCCAAAGCAGGTTCTACATGGAACCAAAAATACTTCTACCTATAACCAAAAAGGGTTCTCTTTTGGTGACTGCGAAAGATCCCTGTTGGAACCCCTTTCTAAAAGAGTGTACTCAACAAGTTTAGCCTACATTTACACAATTTAATTCTGTACTCAAACATCTGCCTGGTATTCAAGATAACATGCAACTCTGAACGTTTTCGGCAACCTCTGCTCAGAATTAAATAGCAGTGTTCCAAGATCTTCCACTAGGGGTGACTGTAGTATCCTCAAATGGACAAAAAGGAGACACAAGAGGCACCCCTCATTTTAGATCCCAAGGGGTATTTATTTTCACACTGTATGCTCTCACTTTCATCACTATCTCCTTTGCCATCTTCTCATGTCTTTTCTTGGAACTCCACACACACACACACACACACACACACACACACACACACACACACACACACACACACACACACACACACACACACACACACACACACACACACACACACACACACACACACACACACACACACACAGCTGTAGCATCTTGTTTACAATTTTCACATTTTAGGTGTCCAGTTGAGGCCTTGGATGGATCATGTTGCAAGGAGATGGGCACAGGGGTATGTACAGTACAAGTCCAAAGTTTGGACACACCTATTCAAGGGTTTTAATTTTTTTTTACAATTTTCTACATTGTAGATTAATAGTGAAGTCATCAAAACTATGAAATAACACATGGAATGAAGTCTCTTCTTCTTATTGGTGTCCTTTAGTAGTATTTTCTTTGCAGCAATTCGACCATGAAGGCCTGATTCACGCAGTCTCCTCTGAACAGTTGATGTTGAGATGTGTTTGTTACTTGAACTTTGTGAAGCATTTATTTGGGCTGCCATTTCTGAGGCTGGCAACGCTAATGACCTTATCCTCTGCAGCAGAGCTAACTCTGGGTCTTCCTTTTCTGTGGCGGTCCTCATGAGAGTCAGTTTCATCATAGCGCTTGATGGTTTTTGCGACTGCACTTGAAGAAACTGTAAGAATTCTTGAAATGTCCCGTATTGACTGACCTTCATGTCTTAAAGTAATGATGGGCTGTCATTTCTCTTTGCTTATTTGAGCTGTTCTTGCCATAAAAAAAACACAACTAAGTGGCTCAAACACATTAAGAAGGAAAGAAATTCCAAAAATTACTTTTTACAAGGCACACCTGTTAATTGAATTGCATTCCATGTGACTAACTTATGAAGCTGGTTGAGAAAAGCTTTTATCAAGGCAAAGGGTGGCTACTTTGATGAATCTCAAATATAAAATATATTTGGATTTGTTTAACACTTTTTTTGGTTACTATATGATTCCATGTGTGTTATTTCATAGTTTTGATGTCTTCACTATTATTATACAATGTAGAAAATATTAATATAAAGAAAAACCCTTGAATGAGTAGGTGTGTCCAAACTTTTGACTGGTACTGTATGTACAGTCCTTTCCAGTGTGGCGGCAAATTAGTTGAACAGGAGAAGAGGATGTGGTTGCTTGTGGAGAGAGAACAGTGTGGGTGGTGGGTAAAACAGCTGCAGTGAGGCTGATTGAAGTAGCGTATTCACCCACATTTACAATTTCATTGATCAATTTGATAAATAATACTAGTATATACAGTTACATTATTGTAGAATAGGCTACTCCTGTATCCAGACTATATTAGGATACCGTTATTTCATTGGCTTTGTCAGGCAGGATTTTAGGCCTTTGATCAAAGTTGTATGTTGTACCTCGTTTCCCTTCTTCAATGAAAAGTACTTATGCATTCCCCATTCAATTCAGTTTGAGTGTGAATGTGTAGGCCTAGTGTCAGTGGAAAATAAACCCATAGCTCCAGCACAGAATGGCATGTAGGGGTAGTTTATTACAATGTAAAATATGTATATATCCTATAATACAATGTCATGTAGGGGTAATGTATTACAATGTGAAATACTATATATCCTGACGACATGTTAGTTACATGTAGGCGTCACGCAGACGTTAGTAAGGCGTTGGTATCATGTAATGTCAGTCAGACGTTCAATGGTAGGCAACAGCCACACGGTGGTACAGTTGCCTAAAGCTTAATTCTGGCACTTGTCACCCCCCATACTCTTCTGTTAACGACAGGGGTGTAGACAAGCCGTTCATTTGCGGAAGTGTGGATCTAGGTTTTAAACAAGAACGCAACAACAAAGGGCATTGCATTGGAAAGTCGTGGAAATACGATATCTATCGCTAAGGCATACCTATTCAGTTGGTTGCTCCAAACTTGACGCGTGAGTCCATCGTTTATACTTGTTTAGCCTTTATTAGTTGCCCCCTTCAATTTGATTTAATCTTTATTAGCTGTATGTTCTCACTTATGTGAGTGTTTGATGCAGTCTACCCTAGCCAAGATACCCGATGGAGTTGAGTACGGAGGCGATGAATTTTCGACTACATTGAGTCAGTATCAGTCGATACTTCTTAAAATGTCCAGTGACAGGCTACCTACCCTACATTTAACAGCAAGTTATTTCTTCCATCGTGACTTTTGAAGTTAACAAAATGCCACGCTTTCGCTCTGTAGTTTGCCCCGGGTCTGATACTGTTAATACATTATAGGCCTACACTGTAACATGAAGTACATAGTTGCAGTCTTATTGAAGTTGTACTTTTTCTTCTTCAAATCTATTCATTTCAGTCACACCATGGCTGCCGCGGAACCAGTCTACAGTCCAACAACAGTTTCAGAGACCAAATCCAAAAAGTGGTTCATTGTACCAACAGATAATTTGGATAAAGTCCGATGTTTGATAAAGGTGGTGGAAGTGGTAAGTCATATTCTTGTCATAGTTCTTGTTATGATACTGTTATTGTTAATGTTCCACTGTGTTGGGCAAGTCTTAATCCAAGCATAACATTGAACAAACAAACGTAAAGTGTTGGTCCCATGTTTCATGAGCTGAAATAAAAGATCCCAGACATTTTCCTTATGCACAAAAAGCTTATTTCTCTAACATGTTTTGCACAAATTTGTTTACCTCCCTGTTAGTGAGCATTTCTTTGCCAAGATAATTGATCCACCTGACAGGTGTGGCATATCAAGAAGCTGGTTAAACGGCACGGTCATTACACAGGTGTACCTTGTGCTGGGGACAAAAGGCCACTCTAAAATGTGCAGTTTTGTAACACAACACAATCGCACAGATGTCTCAAGTTCTGAGGGAGTGTGCAATTGGCATGCTGACTGACTCTGGTGGACATTCCTGACTGCAGGAATGTAGCTAGAGAATTGAATGTTCAACATCGTTTTAGAGAATTTGGCAGTACGTCCAACCGGCCTCAAAACCACAGACCCTGTATATGGCGTTGTGTGGGCGAGCGGTTTGCTGATGTCAACGTTGTGAACAGAGTGCCCCGTGGTGGGGGGTTATGGTATGGGCATAAGCTGTGGGCCATGAACACAAATGCACTTTATCTAAGGCAATTTGAGTGCAGAGAGACACCGGGACGAGATCTGGAGGCCCATTGTCATGCCATTAATCCTCCATCACCTCGTGTTTTAGTATGATAACGCACGGCCCCATGTCGCAAGGATCTGTACATAATTCCTGCAAGCTGAAAATGTCCCAGTTATACAATGGCCAGACGCATTGAGCACGTTTTGGGATGCTCTGGATCGACATGTACGACATTGTGTTCATGTTACCGCCAATATCCAGCAACTTCGCACAACAGCCTGGCCAACTCTATGTGAAGGAGATGTCATACTGCATGAGGCAAATGGTGGTCACACCAGATACTGACTGGTTTTCTGATCCTTACCTTTAAAAAAAGTATCTGTGACCAACAGATGCATATCTATATTCCCAGTCAAGTGAAATCTATAGATTAGGCCCCAATGCATTTATTTAAATTGACTGATTCCCTTATATAAACTGTAACTCAGTAACATCTTAGAAATGGTTGCATTTTATATTTGTGCTCTGTATTTCAGAGGAGAGACCAGAAGGTTGTCTTCCTACCTTTCTGTCTGTTCTGATGGCACCAAGTAGTAAAACAGGGTTAGATCAACTCTGGTGACAATATGACTTTTATCTAGTGGTGTCATCACATGTTTACTTTGTGCTCCAGATATAAGACCAGATGAACAAGTTAGTATGTAAAATGTCCAAGTATAAACACCTACTATCTCCCTTGCCAGTTATGATACCAAATTCCTTGTAAGTGGATGGTCTGCGTGTAATAAATAGAATATGCAGATTTTCAAATGCTACCATTGTTTTGTATGTAACTGGATCCGGCTCCCAGAAACTGGGGGTTTTCTACCCCACAATTAACAGGCCAGTTTGTAAACCATAACCTTTGTCTTTCTTAGGGTGTGACCATTGTCAGCTGTTTTTCTTGATTATTCCTTGAAATGTGAAAGTCAGACCATTCTATAGAACAGTTGCAACAGCGATGATGCATCCATCAGAACACACTCATCAGACCACCACCAGTCCTCCCACATCCCCTTCATGATGGCCTGGGGTATTTGTCAGCATATAGATGACCCTCAGGAACCTTTAACTGATCGTCAGGCCTAAGACGGCTATGTTGTTTTTCACGTTTCAGAGTCCAAATCAGTCACTATGGAGCTGCTGTAACCAGTTGAGGGTAGCTGACATCAGATCCTGTATCTTTAGCTCTATATAGCCTGTCTAGAACAGCACTCCAGTTGGACATATCACCTAGCTCACATATTAAAGAGGAGACTGGGTCGGAAACCATTTTAGACAATTGAAATGCCTCCGTGTTTGCCTATATGAAAGAGCAGCCGTGCTTAAGTCAGTGTGTGTGTGTGGTGCGCATATGTTCGGTGTGGGGGTGTCTTTAAAAGCAATTCTGTTGAATTGGGTGAGGCTACTACAGCAGACTGCTGTTGAATTAGATGAGGATACTACAGCAGACTGCTGTTGAATTAGATGAGGATACTACAGCAGACTGCTGTTGAATTAGATGAGGATACTACAGCAGACTGCTGTTGAATTGGATGAGGATACTACAGCAGACTGCTGTTGAATTGGATGAGGATACTACAGCAGACTGCTGTTGAATTGGATGAGGATACTACAGCAGACTGCTGTTGAATTGGATGAGGATACTACAGCAGACTGCTGTTGAATTGGATGAGGATACTACAGCAGACTGCTGTTGAATTGGATGAGGATACTACAGCAGACTGCTGTTGAATTGGATGAGGATACTACAGCAGACTGCTGTTGAATTGGATGAGGATACTACAGCAGACTGCTGTTGAATTGGATGAGGCTACTACAGCAGACTGCTGTTGAATTGATGAGACTGCTGTTGATACTACAGCAGACTGCTGTTGAATACTACAGCAGACTGCTGTTGAATTGGATGAGGATACTACAGCAGACTGCTGTTGAATTGAATGAGGATACTACAGCAGACTGCTGTTGAATTGGATGAGGATACTACAGCAGACTGCTGTTGAATTGATGAGGATACTACAGCAGACTGCTGTTGAATTGATGAGGATACTACAGCAGACTGCTGTTGAATTGATGAGAGATACTACAGCAGACTGCTGTTGAATTGCAGACTGAGGATACTACAGCAGACTGCTGTTGAATTGATGAGGATACTACAGCAGACTGCTGTTGAATTGAGGATGAGGATACTACAGCAGACTGCTGTTGAATTGGATGAGGATACTACAGCAGACTGCTGTTGAATTGGATGAGGATACTACAGCAGACTGCTGTTGAATTGGATGAGGATACTACAGCAGACTGCTGTTGAATTGGATGAGGCTACTACAGCAGACTGCTGTTGAATTGGATGAGGCTACTACAGCAGACTGCTGTTGAATTGGATGAGGCTACTACAGCAGACTGCTGTTGAATTGGATGAGGATACTACAGCAGACTGCTGTTGAATACTGCTGATGAGAGATACTACAGCAGACTGCTGTTGAATTGATGAGGATACTACAGCAGACTGCTGTTGAATTGAGATGAGGATACTACAGCAGACTGCTGTTGAATTGCAGACTGCTGTTGAGGATGAGGATACTACAGCAGACTGCTGTTGAATTATGAGGATGAGACTGCTGTTGATACTACAGCAGACTGCTGTTGAATTGAATACTGCAGACTGAGATGAGGATACTACAGCAGACTGCTGTTGAATTGATGAGGCTACTACAGCAGACTGCTGTTGAATTGATGAGGCTACTACAGCAGACTGCTGTTGAGACTGCAGACTGTTGAATACTGCAGACTGCTGTTGAATTGATGAGATACTACAGCAGACTGCTGTTGAATTGGATGAGGATACTACAGCAGCCTGCTGTTGAATTGGATGAGGATACTACAGCAGACTGCTGTTGAATTGGATGAGTCTACTACAGCAGACTGCTGTTGAATTGGATGAGGCTACTACAGCAGACTGCTGTTGAATTGATGAGGCTACTACAGCAGACTGCTGTTGAATTGGATGAGGCTACTACAGCAGACTGCTGTTGACTCATGTTTGACCCCTTTCTGTGTCCCGCTGGTCATCACAAGTGGCAGAGCTGTGACATGTCTACATTTGAACTGGATATCATGAATGGCTTACTCTTATTCCTAGACCCCAATGTCAAGGCTTCAACTATTTGACTGCCTTCCTAACTGCAGTGAAACATGATCTTCAATTGAATTCAAATCACATGGTTTATGGCTGCTATCTTGTATTTCTCCCCAGTTAATAAGATCTTGAAACAAACTCTTTCCCTGCAGAGGGAGGGCTTGTTTGGGTGAGGGCACCTCTTGTACTATTTGGTTGGCCTGTGAGTAAGCAGGTTAGAGGTCGAGGTTTACTAGTTGCCATAGTTTGTGATTGAGCTCTTAGTCCAGGGGGAAAAAAAAATGAATTTCATCTCCTTCTGAAGCAGGAAATCTGAGTTGGTTCAGAGTTTGTCTCTTGTGGAACTGCAGTCTGGAGACAGACAGTGATGACACGGCTCTGTCTTCCTCAGATCACTGGGTCCTTAGTCAAGCTAATCAGAGTCAGGTGTTACCAATACCATCTAGCGGTGCACTGCAAATGAAATTAGCAGCCAGATGCAAAATGTCATTACCAGGGTTATTTTAAGCCTTGCTGTTTGACCTTCTTACTGTGTGTGAGAGAAACAATGGATTCCTCCAAATATGATCAACATTGCAAGAATGCTTGGCAAGCTCATTGGACATAAATATCTGTGGATTTTAATGTAATTTAAAGCATTTTCCGCTTAAAGCCACAAAGAACCCTCAAATCGAATGCTTTTTAGCTCTCTGCTCTTTCTCTTGCAACACAAGAGTTGTGTGTTCATAGAACATTGTGGAGAGCAACACAGTCTTGCACAGCTAACCTTGTGGAGAGCACACAGTCTTGCACAGCTAACATTGTGGAGAGCAACACACAGTCTTGCACAGCTAACATTGTGAGAGCAACACACAGTCTTGCACAGCTAACATTGTGGAGAGCAACACACAGTCTTGCACAGCTAACATTGTGGAGAGCAACACACAGTCTTGCACAGCTAACATTGTGGAGAGCAACACACAGTCTTGCACAGGTAACCTTGTGGGAACACACACAGTCTTGCACAGCTAACATTGTGGAGAGCACACAGTCTTGCACAGCTAACATTGTGGAGAGCACACAGTCTTGCACAGCTAACATTGTGGAGAGCACACACAGTCTTGCACAGCTAACCTTGTGGGAACACACAATTCAGTGCTTTTCAAAATCCCATTTTCCCTAACCTGTACTCATACCCTAACCTTATCCCAAAAACCTAACCCTAGCTCCTAACGCTTAACGTATTCTAACCTGAACACTATTTCTAACCTTAACCATAAACCCCCTAGAAATAGCATTTGATCTTGACCCCCCAATTGGTCAAAATGGTTGTTTATTTACTCTTCTTGTGGGTACTTAAAAATAATATTTGGTTTAACCTTTATTTAACTGGTCCCCACAAGAATAGTTAAACACACACTCACAACAGACTGTAAAGGAAGTCTTAAAGGTGCTGCAGAAGATGTCCTCTTGAGTAGGAGGCCCAGTCTTTATTAGAGTTGACGCCAGACTGTCTGGTCATGTAATAAAGCTTCAGATATAGAGCTGTGGCTTCATTAACACTATGGCCGGGGGGAAACAGACCATGATGCATTTTACCTTGTAATATGGAACAAAGGCCTACATACTTTACAGTTTAACCACATATGGCACATTATGCTCAGCACCGTATTACAGTGAGAACATGTTTGCTGTCTATTGTGGGTTTTCGGTAGCCATTTATCACTGTCTAGCTGAATAGTGTGAGGACAGATCCTCAGAGCAGTATGCTGTCTGGCGTGGGGACAGATCCTCAGAGCAGTATGCTGTCTGGCGTGGGGACAGATCCTCAGAGCAGTATGCTGTCCGGCGTGGGGACAGATCCTCAGAGCAGTATGCTGTC
>NW_026287583.1:0-4326 GCF_023373465.1 Oncorhynchus keta | reverse complement strand
TTATATCACTATAACTCTGTGGATGGCAGTTAGTATTATATCACTATAACTCTGTGGATGGCAGTCAGTATTATATCACTATAACTCTGTGGATGGCAGTCAGTATTATATCACTATAACTCTGTGGATGGCAGTTAGTATTATATCACTATAACTCTGTGGATGGCAGTCAGTATTATATCACTATAACTCTGTGGATGGCAGTTAGTATTATATCACTATAACTCTGTGGATGGCAGTTAGTATTATATCACTATAACTCTGTGGATGGCAGTTAGTATTATATCACTATAACTCTGTGGATGGCAGTCAGTATTATATCACTATAACTCTGTGGATGGCAGTTAGTATTATATCACTATAACTCTGTGGATGGCAGTCAGTATTATATCACTATAACTCTGTGGATGGCAGTCAGTATTATATCACTATAACTCTGTGGATGGCAGTTAGTATTATATCACTATAACTCTGTGGATGGCAGTCAGTATTATATCACTATAACTCTGTGGATGGCAGTTAGTATTATATCACTATAACTCTGTGGATGGCAGTCAGTATTATATCACTATAACTCTGTGGATGGCAGTTAGTATTATATCACTATAACTCTGTGGATGGCAGTTAGTATTATATCACTATAACTCTGTGGATGGCAGTTAGTATTATATCACTATAACTCTGTGGATGGCAGTTAGTATTATATCACTATAACTCTGTGGATGGCAGTTAGTATTATATCACTATAACTCTGTGGATGGCAGTCAGTATTATATCACTATAACTCTGTGGATGGCAGTTAGTATTATATCACTATAACTCTGTGGATGGCAGTCAGTATTATATCACTATAACTCTGTGGATGGCAGTCAGTATTATATCACTATAACTCTGTGGATGGCAGTTAGTATTATATAACACTGTCTATAACTCTGTGGATGGCAGTTAGTATTATATCACTATAACTCTGTGGATGGCAGTTAGTATTATATCACTATAACTCTGTGGATGGCAGTCAGTATTATATCACTGTTTCATAACTCTGTGGATGGCAGTCAGTATTATATCACTATAACTCTGTGGATGGCAGTCAGTATTATATCACTATAACTCTGTGGATGGCAGTTAGTATTATATCACTATAACTCTGTGGATGGCAGTCAGTATTATATCACTATAACTCTGTGGATGGCAGTTAGTATTATATCACTATAACTCTGTGGATGGCAGTCAGTATTATATCACTATAACTCTGTGGATGGCTGTTAGTATTATATCACTATAACTCTGTGGATGGCAGTTAGTATTATATCACTATAACTCTGTGGATGGCAGTTAGTATTATATCACTTAACTCTGTGGATGGCAGTTAGTATTATATCACTATAACTCTGTGGATGGCAGTCAGTATTATATCACTATAACTCTGTGGATGGCAGTTAGTATTATATCACTATAACTCTGTGGATGGCAGTTAGTATTATATCACTATAACTCTGTGGATGGCAGTTAGTATTATATCACTATAACTCTGTGGATGGCAGTCAGTATTATATCACTATAACTCTGTGGATGGCAGTCAGTATTATATCACTATAACTCTGTGGATGGCAGTTAGTATTATATCACTATAACTCTGTGGATGGCAGTCAGTATTATATCACTATAACTCTGTGGATGGCAGTTAGTATTATATCACTATAACTCTGTGGATGGCAGTTAGTATTATATCACTATAACTCTGTGGATGGCAGTCAGTATTATATCACTATAACTCTGTGGATGGCAGTTAGTATTATATCACTATAACTCTGTGGATGGCAGTTAGTATTATATCACTATAACTCTGTGGATGGCAGTTAGTATTATATCACTATAACTCTGTGGATGGCAGTTAGTATTATATCACTATAACTCTGTGGATGGCAGTCAGTATTATATCACTTTAACTCTGTGGATGGCAGTTAGTATTATATCACTATAACTCTGTGGATGGCAGTTAGTATTATATCACTATAACTCTGTGGATGGCAGTCAGTATTATATCACTATAACTCTGTGGATGGCAGTCAGTATTATATCACTATAACTCTGTGGATGGCAGTTAGTATTATATCACTATAACTCTGTGGATGGCAGTCAGTATTATATCACTATAACTCTGTGGATGGCAGTTAGTATTATATCACTATAACTCTGTGGATGGCAGTCAGTAGTTATATCACTATAACTCTGTGGATGGCAGTCAGTATTATATCACTATAACTCTGTGGATGGCAGTTAGTATTATATCACTATAACTCTGTGGAGTATTATATCACTATTTCACTATGGCAGTCTGTATTATATCACTTTAACCCTCTGTGGATGGCAGTTAGTCTCTATATTACTATCACTCTGTGGATAACACTGTAACTCTGTGGATGGCAGTCAGTATTATATCACTATTGCTGTGGATAGTATTTGCACTATAACTCTGTGGAAGTTAGTATTATATCACTATAACTCTGTGGATGGCAGTCAGTTTATATCACTATAACTCTGTGGATGGCATGTTTTATCACTTTGTTGGCTCAGATATATCACTTAACTCTGTGGATGGCCTTGGTTTGTTTCTTAACTTGTGGATGGCTTTGTTAGTATTAAAAACTCTGTGGATGGCAGTTAGTATTTATCACTATAACTCTGTGGATGGCAGTTATATTGTATCACTATAACTCTGTGGATGGCAGTTAGTAATATCACTGTGGATGGCAGTGGTATGGCAGTTAGTATTATATCACTATAACTCTGTGGATGGCAGTCAGTATTATAACTCTGTGGATGGCAGTGGATGGATGGCAGTATTATATCACTTTAACTCTGTGGATGGCAGTTAGTATTATATCACTATAACTCTGTGGATGGCAGTCAGTATTATATCACTATAACTCTGTGGATGGCAGTTGGTATTATATCACTATAACTCTGTGGATGGCAGTTTATATATCACTATAACTCTGTGGATGGCAGTTAGTATTATATCACTATAACTCTGTGGATGGCAGTCAGTATTATATCACTATAACTCTGTGGATGGCATCAGTATTATATCACTATAACTCTGTGGATGGCAGTCAGTATTATATCACTATAACTCTGTGGATGGCACTATTATATCACTATAACTCTGTGGATGGCAGGTTTATATCACTATAACTCTGTGGATGGCAGTTAGTATTATATCACTATAACTCTGTGGATGGCAGTCAGTATTATATCACTATAACTCTGTGGATGGCAGTCAGTATTATATCACTATAACTCTGTGGATGGCAGTTAGTATTATATCACTATAACTCTGTGGATGGCAGTTAGTATTATATCACTATAACTCTGTGGATGGCAGTTAGTATTATATCACTATAACTCTGTGGATGGCAGTTAGTATTATATCACTATAACTCTGTGGATGGCAGTCAGTATTATATCACTATAACTCTGTGGATGGCAGTCAGTATTATATCACTATAACTCTGTGGATGGCAGTTAGTATTATATCACTATAACTCTGTGGATGGCAGTCAGTATTATATCACTATAACTCTGTGGATGGCAGTCAGTATTATATCACTATAACTCTGTGGATGGCAGTCAGTATTATATCACTATAACTCTGTGGATGGCAGTCAGTATTATATCACTATAACTCTGTGGATGGCAGTCAGTATTATATCACTATAACTCTGTGGATGGCAGTTAGTATTATATCACTTTAACTCTGTGGATGGCAGTTAGTATTATATCACTATAACTCTGTGGATGGCAGTTAGTATTATATCACTATAACTCTGTGGATGGCAGTTAGTATTATATCACTATAACTCTGTGGATGGCAGTCAGTATTATATCACTATAACTCTGTGGATGGCAGTTAGTATTATATCACTATAACTCTGTGGATGGCAGTTATATCACTATAACTCTGTGGATGGCAGTCAGTATTATATCACTATAACTCTGTGGATGGCAGTTAGTATTATATCACTTTAACTCTGTGGATGGCAGTCAGTATTAGTATTATATCACTATAACTCTGTGGATGGCAGTCAGTATTATATCACTTTAACTCTGTGGATGGCAGTTAGTATTATATCACTATAACTCTGTGGATGGCAGTCAGTATTATATCACTATAACTCTGTGGATGGCAGTTAGTATTATATCACTATAACTCTGTGGATGGCAGTTAGTATTATATCACTATAACTCTGTGGATGGCTGTTAGTATTATATCACTATAACTCTGTGGATGGCAGTCAGTATTATATCACTATAACTCTGTGG
>NW_026287582.1:0-4818 GCF_023373465.1 Oncorhynchus keta | reverse complement strand
TATTTTACTGTGTGACTCACTTTCACTCAAATACTATTTTACTGTGTGGGACTCACTTTCACTCAAATACTATTTTTACTGTGTGACCTCACTACTTCACTCAAATACTATTTTACTGTGTGACTCACTCTTCACTCAAATACTATTTTACTGTGTGACTCACTTTCACTCAAATACTATTTTACTGTGTGACTCACTTTCACTCAAATACTATTTTACTGTGTGACTCACTTTCACTTTCACTCAAATACTATTTACTGTGTGACTTTCACTCAAATACTATTTTACTGTGTGACTCACTTTCACTCAAATACTATTTTACTGTGTGACTCATCACCAAATACTATTTTACTGTGTGACTCACTTTCACTCAAATACTATTTTACTGTGTGACTGTGTGACCTACTTTCACTCAAATACTATTTTACTGTGTGACTCACTTTCACCAAATACTATTTTACTGTGTGACCCACTTTCACTCAAATACTATTTTACTGTGTGACTCACTTTCACTCAAATACTATTTTACTGTGTGACTCACTCACTCAAATACTACTCAAATAAATACTATTTTACTGTGTGACCTACTTTCACTCAAATACTATTTACTGTGTGACTCACTTTCACCAAATACTATTTTACTGTGTGACTCACTTTCACTCAAATACTATTCTTACTGTGTGACTCACTTTCACTCAAATACTATTTTACTGTGTGACTCACTTTCACTCAAATACTATTTTACTGTGTGTGACTCACTACTATTTTACTGTGTGACTCAAAAATACTATTTTACTGTGTGACTCACTTTCACTCAAATACTATTTTACTGTGTGACTCACTTTCACTCAAATACTATTTTACTGTGTGACTCACTTTCACTCAAATACTATTTTACTGTGTGACTCACTTTCACTCAAATACTATTTTACTGTGTGACTCACTTTCACTCAAATACTATTTTACTGTGTGACCTACTTTCACTCAAATACTATTTTACTGTGTGACCTACTTTCACTCAAATACTATTTTACTGTGTGACTCACTTTCACCTCAAATACTATTTTACTGTGTGACTCACTTTCACTCAAATACTATTTTACTGTGTGACTCACTTTCACTCAAATACTATTTTACTGTGTGACTCACTTTCACTTATTTTACTGTGTGAAATACTATTTTTACTGTGTGACTCACTCACTCAAATACTATTTTACTGTGTGACTCACTTTCACTCAAATACTATTTAACTGTGTGACTCACTTTCACTCAAATACTTTTACTGTTTACTGTGTGACTCACTTTCACTCAAATACTATTTTACTGTGTGACTCCACTTTCACTCAAATACTATTTTACTGTGTGACTCACTTTCACTCAAATACTATTTTACTGTGTGACTCACTTTCACTCAAATACTATTTTACTGTGTGACTCACACTAAATTCACTCAAAATACTATTTTACTGTGTGACTCACTTTCACTCAAATACTATTTTACTGTGTGACTCACTTTCACTCAAATACTATTTTACTGTGTGACTCACTTTCACTCAAATACTATTTTACTGTGTGACTCACTTTCACTCAAATACTATTTTACTGTGTGACTCACTTTCACTCAAATACTATTTTACTGTGTGACTCACTTTCACTCAAATACTATTTTACTGTGTGACTCTTTCACTCAAATACTATTTTACACTCACTCAAAATACTATTTTACTGTGTGACTCACTTTCACTCAAATACTATTTTACTGTGTGACTCTACTTTCACTCAAATACTATTCTACTGTGTGAATACTATTTTACTGTGTGACTCACTTTCACTCAAATACTATTTTACTGTGTGACTCACTTTCACTCAAATACTATTTTACTGTGTGACTCACTTTCACTCAAATACTATTTTACTGTGTGACTCACTTTCACTCAAATACTATTTTACTGTGTGACTCACTCAAATACTATTTTACACTCAAATACTATTTTACTGTGTGACTCACTTTCACCAAATACTATTTTACTGTGTGACTCACTTTCACTCAAATACTATTTTACTGTGTGACTCACTTTCACTCAAATACTATTTTACTGTGTGACTCACTTTCACTCAAATACTATTTACTGTGTGACTCACTTCACTCAAATACTATTTTACTGTGTGACTCACTTTCACCAAATACTATTTTACTGTGTGACTCACTTTCACTCAAATACTATTTTACTGTGTGACTCACTTTCACTCAAATACTATTTTACTGTGTGACTCACTTTCACTCAAATAATATTTTACTGTGTGACTCACTTTCACTCAAATACTATTTTACTGTGTGACTCACTTTCACTCAAATACTATTTTACTGTGTGACTCACTTTCACTCAAATACTATTTTACTGTGTGACTCACTTTCACTCAAATACTATTTTACTGTGTGACTCACTTTCACTCAAATACTATTTTACTGTGTGACTCACTTTCACTCAAATACTATTTTACTGTGTGACTCACTTTCACTCAAATACTATTTTACTGTGTGACTCACTTTCACTCAAATACTATTTTACTGTGTGACTCACTTTCACTCAAATACTATTTTACTGTGTGACTCACTTTCACTCAAATACTATTTTACTGTGTGACTCACTTTCACTCAAATACTATTTTACTGTGTGAAACTAAATACTATTTTACTGTGTGACTCACTTTCACTCAAATACTATTTTACTGTGTGACTCACTTTCACTCAAATACTATTTTACTGTGTGACTCACTTTCACTCAAATACTATTTTACTGTGTGACTCACTTTCACTACTATTTTAACTACTATACTTTACTGTGTGACTCACTTTCACCAAATACTATTTTACTGTGTGACTCACTTTCACTCAAATACTATTTTACTGTGTGACTCACTTTCACTCAAATACTATTTTACTGTGTGACTCACACCAAATACTTCACTCAAATACTTTTACTGTGTGACTACTGTGACTCACTTTCACTCAAATACTATTTTACTGTGTGACTCACTTTCACTCAAATACTATTTTACTGTGTGACTCACTTTCACCAAATACAAATACTATTTTTTACTGTGTGACTCACTTTCACTCAAATACTATTTTACTGTGTGACTCACTTTCACTCAAATACTATTTTACTGTGTGACTCACTTTCACTCAAATACTATTTTACTGTGTGACTCACTTTCACTCAAATACTATTTTACTGTGTGACTCACTTTCACTCAAATACTATTTACTGTGTGACTCACTTTCACTCAAATACTATTTTACTGTGTGACTCACTTTCACTCAAATACTATTTTACTGTGTGACTCACTTTCACTCAAATACTATTTTACTGTGTGACTCACTTTCACTCAAATACTACTTTCACTCACTGTGTGACCACTTTCACTCAAATACTATTTTACTGTGTGACCTCATTTCACTCAAATACTATTTTACTGTGTGACTCA
The DNA here is from genome assembly GCF_023373465.1 of Oncorhynchus keta. Taxonomy (NCBI): domain Eukaryota; kingdom Metazoa; phylum Chordata; class Actinopteri; order Salmoniformes; family Salmonidae; genus Oncorhynchus; species Oncorhynchus keta. The sequence continues at coordinate 1,329 of NW_026287582.1, read as the reverse complement.
CTTTCACTCAAATACTATTTTACTGTGTGACTACTCTTTCTCACTCAAATACTATTTTACTGTGTGACTCACTTTCACTACTATTTGCTGTGTGAATACTATTTTACTGTGTGACTCACTTTCACTCAAATACTATTTTACTGTGTGACTCACTTTCACCAAATACTATTTTACTGTGTGACTCACTTTCACTCAAATACTATTTTACTGTGTGACTCACTTTCACTCAAATACTATTTTACTGTGACTCACTTTCACTATTTTACTGTGTGAAATACTATTTTACTGTGTGACTCACTTTCACTCAAATACTATTTTACTGTGTGACTCACTTTCACTCAAATACTATTTTACTGTGTGACTCACTTTCACTCAAATACTATTTTACTGTGTGACTCACTTTCACTCAAATACTATTTTACTGTGTGACTCACTTTCACTCAAATACTATTTTACTGTGTGACTCACTTTCACTCAAATACTATTTTACTGTGTGACTCACTTTCACTCAAATACTATTTTACTGTGTGACTCACTTTCACTCAAATACTATTTTACTGTGTGACTCACTTTCACTCAAATACTATTTTACTGTGTGACTCACACTTTCACTGTGACAAATACTATTTTACTGTGTGACTCACTTTCACTCAAATACTATTTACTGTGTGACTCACTTCACTCAAATACTATTTTACTGTGTGACTACTTCACTCAAATACTATTTTACTGTGTGACTCACTTTCACTCAAATACTATTTTACTGTGTGACTCACTTTCACTCAAATACTATTTTACTGTGTGACTCACTTTCACTCAAATACTATTTTACTGTGTGACTCACTTTCACTCAAATACTATTTTACTGTGTGACTCACTTTCACTCAAATACTATTTTACTGTGTGACTCACTTTCACTCAAATACTATTTTACTGTGTGACTCCACTTTCACTCAAATACTATTTACTGTGTGACTCACTCTTCACTCAAATACTATTTTACTGTGTGACTCACTTTCACTCAAATACTATTTTACTGTGTGACTCACTTTCTCACTCAAATACTATTTTACTGTGTGACTCACTTTCACTCAAATACTATTTACTGTGTGACCTACTTCTCACTCAAATACTATTTTACTGTGTGACTCACTTTCACTCAAATACTATTTTACTGTGTGACTCACTTTCACTCAAATACTATTTTACTGTGTGACTCCACTTCTTACCCAAATACTATTTTACTTCGTGTGACTCACTTCACCAAATACTATTTTACTGTGTGACTCACTTTCACTCAAATATCATTTTACCGTGTGACTCACTTTC
>NW_026287581.1:0-20000 GCF_023373465.1 Oncorhynchus keta | reverse complement strand
GAGGACTAGAACAAACAGAGACTGGGAGGAAAAATAGAGGAAGGAAAACCGCTGCTGACTTGGCAAACAAGACAAACTGGCACAGAGAGACAGGAAACACAGGGATAAACACACTGGTACAGAGAGACAGGAAACACAGGGATAAATACACTGGTACAGAGAGACATGAAACACAGGGATAAATACACCGGGATACAAGTGACACCTGGAGGGGGTTGGAGACAATCATAAGGGACAGGTGAACCAGATCAGGGCATGACAGATGGCTTTGTTATGGAAGGTTTGGGAATCAATTCCCTTTAGGTGGTTGTAGATTTGAAACAGCTCTTTATGGATATCGGCTAAATCTGCTCTGCATTAATTATTAGGTGTTTTATGTTGTACGCTAAGGGATATTTTGCAGAATTCTGCATGCCGAGTCTCTATTTAGTGTGTTTCCGATTTAGTGAATTCTGGTTGGTGAGCGGACTCCCAGACCTCACAACCACAAAAGGGGTTCTGTAACGGATTCAAGTATTTTTTAGCCAGATCCTAATTGGTAGGTCGAATGTTATGTTCCTTTGATGGCATAGATGGACTTTCAGCTCGCATACAGGTTTGTGGAAGTTACCTGTTGCGCTGATGTTTAGGCCGAGGGCATGTGTATCGTTTTTTGTGTGCCTAGGCGGGTCTTCCCAAACTGACGAAATTACAAATGAAACCATCTAGTGTTCAACGAAATAACAACACACTGTTACATACAGGAAGCATTGTCAAATGATTAACATCCAATCACATTGACCGTTACTTTCTTCTCAAGGAAATTCCACTAACGGTCTGTGCGTAGCCAAACGTAGCTGCCCCCTTACCTGGGAAAACACCAAGCTAATGCCCTTACCTGGGAAAGCACCAATCTACTGCCCTTACCTGGGAAAACACCACATTACTGTCCCCTTACCTAGGAAAGCACTAAGCTACTGCTCCCTACTAGGGAAAAACACCAAGCCACTGCTCCCTTACCTGGGAAAGCACCAAGCTACTGCCCCCTTATAAATGGTTAAAAGGCCCATGTCCGTAGAGACACATACCAGTCTACCGGTAGTACTGCTACTACCAGCAGTACTACACCTCTGCACCTGTCGACAAGACAAGTTGTTCTACTACTACCAGCAGTACTACACCTGCACCTGTCGACAACACAAGTTGTTCTACTTCCACGAGCACATCCAATGCAAGCATCAGTAATTCTACATTTGTTGTTAGCCCAGCTAGCATGGACACTGACAGTTGTGAATCTGATGCAGCTGAAGAGCTACTGCCCCTTACCTGGGAAAGCACAAGTTACTGCTCCCTTACCTGGGAACGCACCAAGCTACTGCCCCTTTACCTGGGAAAGCACCAGCTACTGGCTCCTTACTGGGAAAGCACTAAGCTACTGCCCCTTACATACATAAGGGAAGAATTCGGCAGTACCTGTATGGTTAGTGAGAAAGTCCATATTGCAAATGTACGGTCCCTTACTAGACGTCCGAAATCGTTTGTAAAATTCGCGGACGGCGCCGGGCCGAGCGGCAGGGCCGGACCTACCAGGAAGTCATCAAATGAACGTTGTCGGACATTCGGTTTCCGTTTACAAAAATAATAAGATTTATGTCATTTTTCCCATGTCCCGGAAATTCCCACAAGAGGGCATAAGCAATCATATGGCTATTGCTACAAAACATCACGATTCACGACGGGGCCTTATCTCGAAAACTGAAAATATTTAGAAGCCGAAACTCGGTGAGCGTAGGGGCGGCATAATGGGCAGTTGGCCCCGAACAAGATGGCGTCTAGGCCTCAACGGTTTTTGAGTTATGGCCATTTATCTGGGATTAAAGGTCCAAAATGAAAATAGAGAAATTATTTTTCCACTTCACGTCAAAGTCAAGGAGCCTCCGGTGTCAATAAAAAAGAACCAGCCATTTATCTATCGTCATTTAAGAGAAATCGCATAACGACACCTTGGTGATGTTCACGGATAGGTGTTTTTTTTTTTTCAACGGTTACAGATCCAGTTGCAGGTTGTTCTTACGAATCTTTTTAAAGTGTGCTGCGGAGCTCTGCGAGATTTCTGTGATTTTCTATGATTTTCTGAAATAACACACACTCACTAAACCCTCCGTAAATAACTCAGTTCTTAACGTAAAGACTTAAAACTCGGGATTCTGTAAAGGCATACCCCAATCATGATATGAGTTTATTTATAGCTTCCTGTGCCAACCGGAAGTGCCTTTAATGGTGTCACAGTGGCAGTTTCCATGGGTTAAAAAGGTCAGATCTTTTCAAAACTTCATATGTGTGACTAGGTAACCCTCATGAACTGTAAATCAGTCATTTCTCCCAGCAGATGTCAAAGAAAAGCTCTCACACGCACACACAGCAAGGATGGAGTGAAAAAGTGTGGTTCTTAAAGACACAGAGAGCAGGCAATGGCATAAACATAATGTCTAGGCCGTGCCGAGTTCAACGAGATATCCCGCTGACCGTAGCTCGCTCGGTCTGAGCGCAGCGACCATTAGAAAAGTAGGCCCAAAATGAAGCCTGCCCCACAACGTCATTTGCTTTTGGGTGACAGTGAGAGAACCGTTAGGGTGAGAAGCACAATTCGACCTCAGGTATGTTCCTAAGGTCCTTCCGATCCGTGCAAGCCTAACGTTGACAGTGTGGCATTAACCCTTAATAGTTAAAAGATGGTGTTTACTTCAAAAAGTTTGCATTGATTTCTCTCCCCATAGGAATACATTGCCTTTACCCCTAAATTCAACCTGAAGTCTATATGGGTTATGAATGCCGTATGAACCTGTCTTTGGTAACAGTCCATCAGGCCAGTATGAGGTCTACCTGTGTTGATTCTAAGCTTCCTGGACCAACCGGAAGTGGTTAAAATCACCCTAAAAGTGTTTTTCCATTACCTGCCTGCAGTTTGATAGACATAGTGCATTCAACCCTGTGTAAATCAGTCAATTCTTAACGTAAGGACTTAAAACTCAGGATTCTGTAAAAGCATAGCCCAGTGAGGATATATGTTGACTTATAGCTTCCTGTGACAACCGGAAGTGCCTTAATTGGTGTCTCAGGGGCTGTTTCGAGGGGTTAAAAAAGTCAGATCTTTTCAAAACTTCATATGTGTGACTAGGTAACCTCATGAACTGTAAATCAGTCATCTCTCCCAACAGATGTCAAAGAAAAGCTCTCACACGCACACACAGCAAGGATGGAGTGAAAAAGTGTGGTTCTCAAAGACACAGAGAGCAGGCAATGGCATAAACATAATGTCTAGGCCGTGCCGAGTTCAACGAGATATCCCGCTTGACCGTAGCTCGCTCGGTCTGAGCGCAGCGACCATTAGAAAAGTAGGCCCAAATGAAGCCTGCCCCACAACGTCATTTGCTTTTGGGTGACAGTGAGAGAACCGTTAGGGTGAGAAGCACAATTCGACCTCAGGTACGTTCCTAAGGTCCTTCCGATCCGTGCAAGCCTAACCTTGACCGTGTGGCATTAACCCTTAATAGTTAAAAGAAGGTGTTTACTTCAAATAGTTTGCATTGATTTCTCTCCCCATAGGAATACATTGCCTGCACCCCTAAATTCAACCTGAAGTCTATATGGGTTATGAATGCCGTATGAACCTGTCTTTGGTAACAGTCCATCAGGCCAGTATGAGGTCTACCTGTGTTGATTCTAGGCTTCCTGGACCAACCGGAAGTGGTTAAAATCACCCTAAAATTGTTTTTCCATTACCTGCCTGCAGTTTGATAGACATAGTGCATTCAACCCTGTGTAAATCAGTCAATTCTTAACGTAAGGACTTAAAACTCAGGATTCTGTAAGTTTCTATGTCAATCAAGACATGGGTTTACTTATAGCTTCCTGTGCCAACCGGAAGTGCCTTTAATGATGTCACAGTGGCAGTTTCCAAGGGTTAAAAAGGTCAGATCTTTTCAAAACTTCATATGTGTGACTAGGTAACCCTCATGAACTGTAAATCAGTCATTTCTCCCAACAGATGTCAAAGAAAAGCTCTCACACGCACACACAGCAAGGCTGGAGTGAAAAGTGCGGTTCTCAAAGACACAGAGAGCAGGCAATGGCATAAACATAATCTCTAGGCCGTGCCGAGTTCAACGAGATATCCCGCTTGACCGTAGCTCGCTCGGTCTGAGCGCAGCGACCATTAGAAAAGTAGGCCCAAAATGAAGCCTGCCCCACAACGTCATTTGCTTTTGGGTGACAGTGAGAGAACCGTTAGGTGAGAAGCACAATTCGACCTCAGGTACGTTCCTAAGGTCCTTCCGATCCGTGCAAGCCTAACGTTGACCGTGTGGCATTAACCCTTAATAGTTAAAAGAAGGTGTTTACTTCAAATAGTTTGCATTGACTTCTCTCCCCATAGGAATACATTGCCTGCACCCCTAAATTCAACCTGAAGTCTATATGGGTTATGAATGCCGTATGAACCTGTCTTTGATAACAGTCCATCAGGCCAGTATGAGGTCTACCTGTGTTGATTCTAGGCTTCCTGGACCAACCGGAAGTGGTTAAAATCACCCTAAAAGTGTTTTTCCATTACCTGCCTGCAGTTTGATAGACATAGTGCATTCAACCCTGTGTAAATCAGTCAATTCTTAACGTAAGGACTTAAAACACAGGATTCTGTAAAAGCATAGCCCAGTGAGGATATGTGTTGACTTATAGCTTCCTGTGCCAACCGGAAGTGCCTTAATTGGTGTCTCAGGGGCTGTTTCGAGGGGTTAAAAAGTCAGATCTGTCCAAAACTTCATATGTGTGATTAGGGCAACCCCCATGAACTGTAAATCAGTCATTTTTCCCATAAAATTTCAAAGGAAAACTAAATCACACAGACACACAACTTGGAAGGAGGGACGTATTGGGGGTTGTAGAGACAGACAGTGCCTCCAATAGTTAGCTTTGTTCGAGCTAAAAAGAACCGTCAGACCTAGAGTTCCGAAACTTTAGAAACCTGTTCTAGACCTCGGGTCGATAGTGCGTGGTGAGTTAGGTGGCTCTAGAAGGTTCTCGGACCGAGAAATAGCCTCGTACATTTGCAATGATTTCAATTCATTTTGACCATTACGAAAATGGCGACATTTAGAAAAGTCTCAGAGACACAAGACTAGGTGCATTGGAACCGGCTCGGCCCATAGAGACGGACCCCAACGTTTCGGTCCGATAGCTCATTCAAGGACCCCATAGCAAGGCATGGAAAAAAGTGGATTTTCAGCACCAATTAGGGTTTTACTCGGGCACCGAAGGACCTATCGAGCCGAAACTCGGGATTCGGGGTCGCCTCACATAGGCCTTCACATAATGTCTGACCTGGACCCGCAGCTAGAACGTAACTATGTGTTTTACGTTTTTATTATGTTTTAAACTAAAGGCGCTGTGAATTATGGGCCTGCTCTGACATATATGATAGTTGGCTTCTAAATGAGTTGGAAAAAGTGGGTTTGGTGTCAATTGGTATCAGTTTGGTGTCAAAATGACATCTAATTGACTGATGGACACTGACTTGCTAGTTGACTTTTGTACATTAGCAATATGTTTAAACGGAGAGGGACCATCACCAAAAGTGACATTCTGAAATCAACCCTAACGAGCCATGGAGATGAACCAGAATCACTGCCCAGCTATCCCGAGTTCATCGGGCCAGTCAATTTCACATTCCTGCAGGATTTTATAGCATGACAAATTCGTGATGGTACCTGCCCATTGAACCATATTGCAAATGCACAGTGACTTTGCAAAAGTGAGAAAACATAAACAAATGGACATGATGAAATCAACACAACAGTGATGGAAATGTACAACTATCACTGCTCAGCCATCCTGTGTTCATCAGACCAGTCAATTTTGCATTTTTGAGCATGTCAAATTTCATATGGTAAATGCACATTGAAACATATTGCAAATGCGCGCGCACTTGCAATATGATTCTATAGTGTAAAAACATCACCTAATGGACATGATGAAATCAACACAACGAGTGATGGAAATGTACAACTATCACTGCTCGGCCATCCTGTGTCCATCAGACCAGTCAATTTTGCATTTTTGAGCATGTCAAATTTCATATGGTAAATGCACATTGAAACATATTGCAAATGCGCGCGCACTTGCAATATGATTCTATAGTGTAAAAACATCACCTAATGGACATGATGAAATCAACACAACGAGTGATGGAAATGTACAACTATCACTGCTCGGCCATCCTGTGTCCATCAGACCAGTCAATTTTGCATTTTTGAGCATGTCAAATTTCATATGGTAAATGCACATTGAAACATATTGCAAATGCACGCGCACTTGCAATATGATTCTATAGTGAAAAAACATCACCTAATGGACATGATGAAATCAACACAACGAGTGATGGAAATGTACAACTATCACTGCTCGGCCATCCTGTGTCCATCAGACCAGTCAATTTTGCATTTTTGAGCATGTCAAATTTCATATGGTAAATGCACATTGAAACATATTGCAAATGCGCGCGCACTTGCAATATGATTCTATAGTGAAAAAACATCACCTAATGGACATGATGAAATCAACACAACGAGTGATGGAAATGTACAACTATCACTGCTCGGCCATCCTGTGTCCATCAGACCAGTCAATTTTGCATTTTTGAGCATGTCAAATTTCATATGGTAAATGCACATTGAAACATATTGCAAATGCGCGCACTTGCAATATGATTCTATAGTGAAAAACATCACCTAATGGACATGATGAAATCAACACAACGAGTGATGGAAATGTACAACTATCACTGCTCGGCCATCCTGTGTCCATCAGACCAGTCAATTTTGCATTTTTGAGCATGTCAAATTTCATATGGTAAATGCACATTGAAACATATTGCAAATGCGCGCGCACTTGCAATATGATTCTATAGTGAAAAAACATCACCTAATGGACATGATGAAATCAACACAACGAGTGATGGAAATGTACAACTATCACTGCCCGGCCATCCTGTGTTCCATCAGACCAGTCATTTTGCAGAATGACCATGTCAATGCATTTCAACCATATTTTAAATTTTGCACCAGTTGCACAACAATGCACGTGCATTTGCAATATGATTCTATAGTGAAAAAACATCACCTAATGGACATGATGAAATCAACACAACGAGTGATGGAAATGTACAACTATCACTGCTCGGCCATCCTGTGTCCATCAGACCAGTCAATTTTGCATTTTTGAGCATGTCAAATTTCATATGGTAAATGCACATTGAAACATATTGCAAATGCACGTGCACTTTGCAATATGATTCTATAGTGAAAAACATCACCTAATGGACATGATGAAATCAACACAACAGTGATGGAAATGTACAACTATCACTGCTCGGCCATCCTGTGTCCATCAGACCAGTCAATTTTGCATTTTTGAGCATGTCAAATTTCATATGGTAAATGCACATTGAAACATATTGCAAATGCGTGCACTTGCAATTGATTCTATAGTGAAAAACATCACCTAATGGACATGATGAAATCAACACAACGAGTGATGGAAATGTACAACTATCACTGCTCGGCCATCCTGTGTTCCATCAGACCAGTCAATTTTGCATTTTTGAGCATGTCAAATTTCATATGGTAATTTTGGGTTGAAACATATTGCAAATGCACGTGCACTTGCAATATGATTCTATAGTGAAAAACATCACCTAATGGACATGATGAAATCAACACAACGAGTGATGGAAATGTACAACTATCACTGCTCGGCCATCCTGTGTCCATCAGACCAGTCAATTTTGCATTTTTGAGCATGTCAAATTTCATATGGTAAATGCACATTGAAACATATTGCAAATGCCGCGCACTTTGCAATATGATTCTATAGTGAAAAACATCACCTAATGGACATGATGAAATCAACACAACGAGTGATGGAAATGTACAACTATCACTGCTCGGCCATCCTGTGTTCATCAGACCAGTCAATTTTGCATTTTGAGCATTTACAAATATTTTATTTTTGGGTGCACAGTTGAAACAATGCAAATGCGTGCATTTGCAATATGATTCTATAGTGAAAAACATCACCTAATGGACATGATGAAATCAACACAACGAGTGATGGAAATGTACAACTATCACTGCTCGGCCATCCTGTGTCCATCAGACCAGTCAATTTTGCATTTTTTGAGCATTTCAAATTTCATATGGTAAATGCACATTGAAACATATTGCAAATGCGCGCACTTGCAATATGATTCTATAGTGTAAAAACATCACCTAATGGACATGATGAAATCAACACAACGAGTGATGGAAATGTACAACTATCACTGCTCGGCCATCCTGTGTCCATCAGACCAGTCAATTTTGCATTTTTGAGCATTTCAAATTTCATATGGTAAATGCACATTGAAACATATTGCAAATGCGCGCACTTGCAATATGATTCTATAGTGTAAAAACATCACCTAATGGACATGATGAAATCAACACAACGAGTGATGGAAATGTACAACTATCACTGCTCGGCCATCCTGTGTTCCCATAGCGGGCATTAATATCAGAATGACCGGTAAATGCATTCACAACCATATTTTCATTTTTGGGTTACCAGGTGCCTATTTTCAATCACCAGTTGCACAACATGCGTATCCATCAGAATATTTTAAACAGTCCATAAAGCACTCAGGACTGCCCCCATAGATAGAGGGCCGTAGTAGGGTACTCCCATAGCGGGCATGGATAATAGGAGTCCCGGTAAATGCATTTACAACCATATTTTAATTTTTGGGTTACCAGTTGCACAACAATGCACGTGCATTTGCAATATGATTCTATAGTGAAAAACATCACCTAATGGACATGATGAAATCAACACAACAAGTGATGGAAATGTACAACTATCACTGCTCGGCCATCCTGTGTTCATCAGACCAGTCAATTTCACATTCCTGCAGGATTTTTATAGCATGACAAATTCGTGATGGTACCTGCCCATTGAACCATATTGCAAATGCACAGTGACTTTGCAAAAGTGAGAAAACATAAACAAATGGACATGATGAAATCAACACAACAGGTGATGGAAATGTACAACTATCACTGCTCAGCCATCCTGTGTTCATCAGACCAGTCAATTTTGCATTTTTGAGCATGTCAAATTTCATATGGTAAATGCACATTGAAACATATTGCAAATGCGCGTGCACTTGCAATATGATTCTATAGTGAAAAAACATCACCTAATGGACATGATGAAATCAACACAACGAGTGATGGAAATGTACAACTATCACTGCTCGGCCATCCTGTGTCCATCAGACCAGTCAATTTTGCATTTTTGAGCATGTCAAATTTCATATGGTAAATGCACATTGAAACATATTGCAAATGCGCGCGCACTTGCAATATGATTCTATAGTGTAAAAACATCACCTAATGGACATGATGAAATCAACACAACGAGTGATGGAAATGTACAACTATCACTGCCCGGCCATCCTGTGTTCCCATAGCGAGCATTAATATCAGAATGACCGGTAAATGCATTTACAACCATATTTTTATTTTTGGGTTACCAGTTGCACAACAATGCACGTGCATTTGCAATATGATTCTATAGTGTAAAAACATCACCTAACGGAGATGATGAAATCAACACAACGAGTGATGGAAATGTACAACTATCACTGCTCGGCCATCCTGTGTTCATCAGACCAGTCAATTTTGCATTTTTGAGCAAGGTCAAATTTCATATGGTAAATGCACATTGAAACATATTGCAAATGCACGTGCACTTGCAATATGATTATATAGTGAAAAAACATCACAAAATGGACATGATGAAGTCAACACAACGAGTGATGGAAAGGAACAACTATCACTGCCCGGCCATCCCGAGTTCATCAGGCCAGTCAATTTTGCATTTCTGCAGGATTTTTGAGCATGTCAAATTTCTTACGTCATTTGGCCCACAAAAAAAATCCTTATGCACAATTTAAAAAAATATATAAAAAAATATGATAATAAAATTGGACAAAAGTATATTCATACAGTTCTTACACATGTGTAATTGACAAAAAAATTGAAAGAATTTCAAAAAACGGTCCAGAAAGCACTTTTTTAAGGGTGTGTGAAGTTTTTTACAAAATTTTGACATTTTTGACTTTTGACTTTTGACTTCCTATGAAATCATATTGGAATTGGACAAAACATATTCCTTATGCGCATGTAAAAAAAAAAAAAAAAAATTATGATAATAAAATTGGACAAAAGTATATTCATACAGTTCTTACACATGTGTAATTGACAAAAATCGAAAGAATTTCGAAAAACGGTCCAGAAAGCACTTTTTATGGGTGTGTGAAGTTTTTTACAAAATTTTGACATTTTTGACTTTTGACTTTGACTTCCTATGAAATCATATTGGAATTGGACAAAACATATTCCTTATGCGCATATAAAAAAAAAAAAAAAATTATGATAATAAAATTGGACAAAAGTATATTCATACAGTTCTTACACATGTGTAATTGACAAAAATCGAAAGAATTTCGAAAAACGGTCCAGAAAGCACTTTTTATGGGTGTGTGAAGTTTTTACAAAATTTTGACATTTTTGACTTTTGACTTTTGACTTCCTATGAAATCATATTGGAATTGGACAAAACATATTCCTTATGCGCATATAAAAAAAAAAAAAATTATGATAATAAAATTGGACAAAAGTATATTCATACAGTTCTTACACATGTGTAATTGACAAAAAAATCGAAAGAATTTAAAAAACGGTCCAGAAAGCACTTTTTAAGGGGTGATAAGTTTTTGAAAAAAAAGTTCATTTTTTCAAAATTTTACTTTTGGACATTAATTTGGGTTACATATCCAATATGAAAAACCCCGGTGGAGCGCATTTGCCCCCTGTTGAATTTTTAAAGTGTTACAACTGGCAATTACCATATGGCATTTGCAATACACTTTGGATGAATCAACGCCGAATTGGGTGGTATTGGCCAATGTGTATATGGTTTGTCCGATGCCAATGACATGCCATTCATTTTTGTCCAATACAGGGGGTATTCCCTTACCTGGGAAAGCACCAAGCTACTGCCCCTTTGACCAGGGAAAACACCAAGCTTCTCCCCCTTTCCTGGGAAAGTCTCTCTACTCCCCCTTTACCTGGAAAATACTGCTCTGTCCTCCTCCCAGGAAAGCACTGCTACTGCTCCCTACCAGGGAAAACACCAAGCTACTGCTCCCTTACCTGGGAAAGCACCAAGCTACAGCCTCAGACCTGGGAAAACACCAAGTTCTGTCTCCCCTCCACCTGGGAAAGCACCAAGCTACTGCCCCCTTACCTGGGAAAGCACCAAGTTCTGCTCCCTTTACCTGGGAAAGCCCAAGCTGTCTGCCCCTTACCTGGGAAAGCACTAAGCTACTGCTCCCTTTACCTGGGAAAGCACTCGTTTTGCTCCCTCCTACCTGGGAAAACACTGCTACTGCCCCTTACCTGGGAAAGCACCAAGCTACTGCCCCCTTACCTGGGAAAGCACCAAGTTACTGCCCCTTACCTGGGAAAGCACCAAGCTACTGTCCCCTTACCAGGGAAACACCAAGCTACTGCTCCTTACCTGGGAAAACACCAAGCTACTGCTTCCCTACCTGGGAAAGCACCAAGCTACTGCCCCTTACCTGGGAAAGCACCCTCCTACTGCTCCCTTACCTGGGAAAGCACCAAAACTACTCCCTCCTATTTTGGGAAAGCACCAAGCTACTGCCCCTTTGCCTGGGAAAGCACTAAGCTACTGCTCCCCAACCTGGGAAAGCACCCAGTCTACTTCCTCCCTTTACCTGGGAAAGCATTTGTTCTGCTTCCCTTCAGCTGGGAAAACACCAAGCCAAACCCCTTTACCTGGGAAAGGTCAGGTATTGCCTCTTCCCTGGGAAAGCATCTGAGCAACACCCCCCTTACCTGGGAAAACACAAATACTGCTCCCCTAATGGGAAAGCACCAAGCTACTGCTCCCTTACCTGGGAAAGCACCCAACAAAAGACAGGGACGTTGAACCATCAAGAGTAGGACATCTGATGAGAACAAAACATTGATTTGGGGTTCACTTATATTGGGAGTAGTGCCTTTCCTTCAGCCACAAAAGTTATATGAAAAAAGTACTATCTCACAACTCAATGAAACATCTTTGAAAAATAAGCCACAGGAGTTTTTTGAGCGAGAATTAACTGTTCCTTAAGGTATAGTGTTCGATAAAGCATTTTCACTTTTGGTATAGGGGCAGTGTTTTGTTTTGGATAAATAGCAAAATTCCAAATAGCGTGCCCGATTTCAACTCATGCCAAGAATATAAGATATGCATATTATCATTATTATTATTTTTTATTTATTTTAGGTCTCTGTCTGTTCAGTGAGTTCTCATTGGGAAACTATATTTTAGGAACCTGATTCAGTTCCTACCGCTTCCACTGGATGTCACCAGTCTTTGAATTTGGTGAGGTTATTCATTTGTACAATGAAGAAGTACGGCCATCTAGGAACTGAGTAACACTGTTGAGAGTTGCCCAAGACTGAAAAGTAGCTTGGTTTGTTGTCTTCCTGATAGATCCGTCTTCAATTTGATCGAGTTATTAACGGTTAAAAATACCTAAAGTTGTATTACAAAAATAGTTTGAAATGTTTTGCTGCAAAGTTTTTGGCAACTTTTGAGATATTTTTCAGTCTCGCTGAGGGGAATAGACTTTTTTGATCAAACCCTCTTCATGACTATATATCGATGGTTTCAACAAAAGGACCATGATAGTTTTGTTGGTGATGTGAACAAATGAACTTGTCAAAGGTAACCTGCTTTATATACATTCCCATCGATGAGATTGCAGGGTTTAAATATGCTACCATCTTTTTCTTGTGATATCATCAGATAACAGCTCCTTTGTCTTGATCACGTTGAAAGCTCTTTAAAATCTGCCATGTTGGCTGACCATTCCATACAGGCTTTGCTTTATTTTCAGTGATCAGTCCTACCACTGTGTGAGTTAAGCTGTTGCACTGCTCCTAGGCCATGCAGTCAGAGGTGCCCAGGGCAGACAATCACACACGCACACACACTGCACAACGCACACATGCATGTCTTAATTGAAATGCATGCACCAGGTGACTAAATGCATGCACAGCTGGTTGAGAGAATCCTTCCGTCCTACAATAACACATTCAAGGAAAGGGTGATACTGTGAACAATCTCAAAGAAATATATTTAGGTCACTTAAAAGCATTTTGATCTTACCTTCTGATTCCATTTGTTTCTCCTTTATCTTTGCTCTTTCGCTGTCTCTCCCTCCTCCTCAATCTATCTAGTCTAAATCTCCTCCTCTATGAATTGGTCTCTAACCTCCCTCTCCTCTAATTTATCTTTGTCTCTCCTCCCCCCTTTCTGTCTCCTCCCCTGTCTCTCTCCTCCACCTCTCTGTCTCTCTCTCTCTCCTCCTCCTCTCTGTCTCTCTCCCTCGCTGTCTCTCCCTCTCTCTCTGTCTCACCTCTCTGTCTCTCTCCACTCTATCTCCCTCCCCTGTCTCTCTCTCTCTCTCTCTCTCTCTCTCTCTCTCTCTCTCTCTCCTCTCTCTCTCTCTCTCTCTCTGTGTCTCTCTCTCTCTCTCTCTCTCTCTCCCTGTCTCTCTCTCTCTCTCTCTCTCTCTCTCTCTCTCTCTCTCTCACTCTCTCTCTCTCTCTCTCTCTCTCTCTCTCTCTCTCTCTCTCTCTCTCTCTCTCTCCCTGTCTCTCTCTCTCTCTTTCTCCCTATCTCTCTTTCTCTCCTGTCTCTCTCCTCTCTCTCTCTCTTTTCTCCTGTCTCTCTTTCTCCCTATCTCTCTTTCTCTCCCTGTCTCTCTCTCTCTCCTTTCTGTCTCTCTCCTGTCTCTCTCTTCTTTCTCTCTCTCTTTCTCCCTATCTCTCCCTCTCTCTCTCTCTCTCTCTCTACTCTCTCTCTCTCTCTCTCTCTCTCTTCCTCTCTCTCTCTCTCTCTCTCTCTCCCTGTCTCTCTCCTCTTCTCTCTCCCTTCTCCTGTCTCTCTCTCCTTCCTTCCTCTTTCCGAGAAATTTGTTCTCTTCCCTTTATATTCTGGTTCTCCCTCCTTCCTTCTATTGTTCTGTTCTCCTCCTTCCTATGTTCTGTCTCTCCCTCCTTCCTATGTTCTGTCTCTCCATCCTCCTCTCTATGTTCTGTCTCTCCTCCTTCCTATTGTTCTGTTCCTCCCTCCTTCCCTTCTATGTTCTGCTCCTCCTCCTTCCTATGTTCTGTCTTCCTCCTTCCTATGTTCTGTCTTCCTTCCTATGTTCTGTCCCTCCTCCTCTATGTTCTGTCTCTCCTTCCCTCTATGTTCTGTCTCCTCCTCCATCTCTGCTCTCCACCCTCGTCTGTCTCTCCTCTCATCTCTCCTCCACCTCTCTGTCTCTCTCCGTCTCTATTCTCATCTCTCCTCTCTCTCTCTCCCTCCGTCTCTCCCTCCACCTCTCTGTCTCTCTCTCCTCATCTCTCTCTCCATCTCTCTGTCTCTCTCTCTCATCTCTGTCCTCTCTCTCTCTGTCTCTCCCTCCATCTCTCTGCCTCTCTCTCCTCATCTCTCTCTCTCCTCATCTGTCTCCCTCCACCTCTCTGTCTCCTCTCCTCTCTGTCTCCCTCCACCTCTCTCTCTCCTCTCTCTCTCTGTCTCCTCCCTCATCTCTGTCTCCTCTCCTTGCTGTCTCTCCATCTCTCTCCTCTCTCTGTCTCCCTCCACCTCTCTGTCTCTCTCCCCTCTCTGTCTCTCCTCTCTCTCTCCATCTCTCCATCTCTCCATCCTCTCTGTCTCCATCTCTCTCTCTCTCTCCATCCTCTCTCTCTCCATCTCTCCCTCCGTCTCTCCCTCTCTGTCTCCCTCCACCTCTCTGTCTCCCTCCCCTCTCTGTCTCCTCCCTCTCTCTGTCTCCTCCCCTCTCTGTCTCCCTCCACCTCTCTGTCTCTCTCACCTCGTGTCTCTCCTCTCCTCTCCTCTCTGTCTCCTTCCTCTCTGCTGTCTCCTCTCTCTGTCTCCTCTCCACTCTCTGTCTCCCTCCCTCTCTGTCTCCCTCCACCTCTGTCTCCTCCCCTCTCTGTCTCCCTCCACCTCTCTGTCTCTCTCCTCGCTGTTCTCCTCTCCTCTCCTGTCTCCTCCCTCTGTCTCCTCCTCCTCCTCTCTGTCTCCCTCCCCGTCTCTGTCTCCCTCTCCTCTCTATCTCTCTCTACCTCTGTCTCTCTCTCTCTCTCTGTCTCTCTCCCTCAATCTCTCCCTTCTTCTGTCTGTCTCCCCCTCTCTGTGTCCCTCCCACTCCCACTCTCTGTCTCTTTCTCCTCTCTGTCTCCTCTCTCTCCTCTCTCTCTTTCTCTCCTCATTTTCCCAGTGCATGTGTGAGTTACAGAGCCTGTACGACCTGTAGAGAAGGGAGGGTCCAGGAAGTTCAACGGACCACTGTTGAAGACTGATTGAGGGCCATCTATCGCTCCTGCAGGGTGAATGGAGGAGTGTGAGAGCAGACCTGTTCCTCCTTTCAGCCCAACGGCTCCCAGATTTATCTTCTCCGTCCCTGCTTCTTTATCCCGCGCTCTGGGGACCGGCATCCTCGCTGTGAGTTATCAAGGCTGTGTGAGTGTGTGCTGATATATCAAACTCTCAACTAATATGGGAACCAAGCGGCTGGTGGTCTGGGGTAGACTGTGACATATATAGACCCAATGGCTGGTGGTCTGGGGTAGACTGTGATATATATAGACCTAATGGCTGGTGGTCTGGGGTAGACTGTGATATATATAGACCTAATGGCTGGTGGTCTGGGGTAGACTGTGATATATATAGACCTAATGGCTGGTGGTGTGGGGTAGACTGTGAGTGCTATCTCAAACCTAGTTTTGCCAGTTCCACAACAACATTTTCTATTTCTGAATGGGTTGGAGCGGGCGGTCTGCATTCGCATCGCATCGCGCTCCTGCAGGTTGTATAACTTTTTCATTACATTTCATTATAGTACAACGGTTGATTTGTCTAATCTTAGCAATTTCTTCTTAGCTAGCTACATAGCCGTCCTTGTATCAGAGATAATTGCATAATTATCGTATTTCGTCGCCCTAACGTAGCCTTCACTGCTATTCGCCCAGGAGCTAGCAAACGCTAGCTAACGCCCACAGATTAGCATCACTGTAGTGCTATTCACTCAACTGAACGACTTTGATTAGTTTAGTGTTAGCTAGCTACATAGCTGTCTTTGTTTCCAAGATAATTGTGTAGTTTAGAGTGTGTAGTCTTGGAGTGATTATCTTAATTCACTGAGGTTCGCTAGCCAGCTATTTGTCGTCCTTAACGTAGGAGACTCTGCTAGCTAGCCAACAGCTAACAGCTAACAGCTAGCCAACGTCACCACACACACGTCTACTGAATCGAATTCAACAACCCGGTCAGGTAGTATCACATTTTCATTTCATTTCATTACAGTACAACGGTTTGATTTGTTTGATCGTAGCTAGCTACATAGCTAGCTACATAGCCGTCTTTGTTTCAAAGATAATTGTGTAGTCTAGAGCGATTTCCTAGGTTAGCTAGCCAGCTATTGTCGTTCTTTAACGCAACGTAACGTAAACAACACTGCTAGCTAGCCAGCTAGCCCCCGAATAGTAGCACTGTAGAAACTATTACACTCAACGGAACGACTTGATTAGTGTAGTGTCAACAACGCAGCTACTGCCAGCTAGCCTACTTCAGCAGTACTGTATCATTTTAATCATTTTAGTCAATAAGATTCTTGCTACGTAAGCTTAACTTTCTGAACATTCGAGACGTGTAGTCCACTTGTCATTCCAATCTCCTTGCATTAGCGTAGCCTCTTCTGTAGCCTGTCAACTATGTGTCTGTCTATCCCTGTTCTCT
The DNA here is from genome assembly GCF_023373465.1 of Oncorhynchus keta. Lineage (NCBI taxonomy): Eukaryota > Metazoa > Chordata > Actinopteri > Salmoniformes > Salmonidae > Oncorhynchus > Oncorhynchus keta. The sequence goes on along the minus strand of NW_026287581.1, from coordinate 3,038 downwards.
CCTCTCTGCACAGACCATACAAACGCTTCCACACCGCGTGGCCGCGGCCACCCTAATCTGGTGGTCCCAGCGCGTACGACCCACGTGGAGTTCCAGGTCTCCGGTAGCCTCTGGAACTGCCGATCTGCGGCCAACAAGGCAGAGTTCATCTCAGCCTATGCCTCCCTCCAGTCCCTCGACTTCTTGGCACTGACGGAAACATGGATCACCACAGATAACACTGCTACTCCTACTGCTCTCTCCCTCGTCCGCCCACGTGTTCCTCGCACACCCCGAGAGCTTCTGGTCAGCGGGGTGGTGGCACCGGGATCCTCATCTCTCCCAAGTGGTCTTTCTCTTCTCCCCTTACCCATCTGTCTATCGCCTCCTTTGAATTCCATGCTGTCACAGTTACCAGCCCTTTCAAGCTTAACATCCTTATCATTTATCGCCCTCCAGGTTCCCTTGGAGAGTTCATCAATGAGCTTGATGCCTTGATAAGCTCCTTTCCTGAGGACGGCTCACCTCTCACAGTTCTGGGCGACTTTAACCTCCCCACGTCTACCTTTGACTCATTCCTCTCTGCCTCCTTCTTTCCACTCCTCTCCTCTTTGACCTCACCCTCTCACCTTCCCCCCTACTCACAAGGCAGGCAATACGCTTGACCTCATCTTTACTAGATGCTGTTCTTCCACTAACCTCATTGCAACTCCCTCCAAGTCTCCGACCACTACCTTGTATCCTTTTCCCTCTCGCTCTCATCCAACACTTCCCACACTGCCCCTACTCGGATGGTATCGCGCCGTCCCAACCTTCGCTCTCTCTCCCCGCTACTCTCTCCTCTTCCATCCTATCATCTCTTCCCTCTGCTCAAACTTTCTCCAACCTATCTCCTGATTCTGCCTCCTCAACCCTCCTCTCCTCCCTTTCTGCATCCTTTGACTCTCTATGTCCCCTATCCTCCAGGCCGGCTCGGTCCTCCCTCCCGCTCCGTGGCTCGACGACTCATTGCGAGCTCACAGAACAGGGCTCCGGGCAGCCGAGCGGAAATGGAGGAAAACTCTGCCTCCCTGCGGACCTGGCATCCTTTCACTCCCTCCTCTCTACATTTTCCTCCTCTGTCTCTGCTGCTAAAGCCACTTTCTACCATTCTAAATTCCAAGCATCTGCCTCTAACCCTAGGAAGCTCTTTGCCACCTTCTCCTCCCTCCTGAATCCCCCCTCCTCCCTCTCTGCAGATGACTTCGTCAACCATTTTGAAAAGAAGGTCGACGACATCCGATCCTCGCTTGCTAAGTCAAACGACACCGCTGGTTCTGCTCACACTGCCCTACCCTATGCTCTGACCTCTTTCTCCCTCTCTCTCCAGATGAAATCTCGCGTCTTGTGACGGCCGGCCGCCCAACAACCTGCCCGCTTGACCCTATCCCCTCCTCTCTTCTCCAGACCATTTCCGGAGACCTTCTCCCTTACCTCACCTCGCTCATCAACTCATCCCTGACCGCTGGCTACGTCCCTTCCGTCTTCAAGAGAGCGAGAGTTGCACCCCTTCTGAAAAAACCTACACTCGATCCCTCCGATGTCAACAACTACAGACCAGTATCCCTTCTCTCTTTCTCTCCAAAACTCTTGAGCGTGCCGTCCTTGGCCAGCTCTACCGCTATCTCTCTCAGAATGACCTTCTTGATCCAAATCAGTCAGGTTTCAAGACTAGTCATTCAACTGAGACTGCTCTTCTCTGTATCACGGAGGCGCTCCGCACTGCTAAAGCTAACTCTCTCTCCTCTGCTCTCATCCTTCTAGACCTATCGGCTGCCTTCGATACTGTGAACCATCAGATCCTCCTCTCCACCCCTCTCCGAGTTGGGCATCTCCGGCGCGGCCCACGCTTGATTGCGTCCTACCTGACAGGTCGCTCCTACCAGGTGGCGTGGCGAGAATCTGTCTCCTCACCACGCGCTCTCACCACTGGTGTCCCCCAGGGCTCTGTTCTAGGCCCTCTCTTATTCTCGCTATACACCAAGTCACTTGGCTCTGTCATAACCTCACATGGTCTCTCCTATCATTGCTATGCAGACGACACACAATTAATCTTCTCCTTTCCCCTTCTGATGACCAGGTGGCGAACCGCATCTCTGCATGTCTGGCAGACATATCAGTGTGGATGACGGATCACCACCTCAAGCTGAACCTCAGCAAGACGGAGCTCCTCTTCCTCCCGGGAAGGACTGCCCGCTCCATGATCTCGCCATCACGGCTGACAACTCCATTGTGTCCTCCTCCCAGAGCGCTAAGAACCTTGGCGTGATCCTGGACAACACCCTGTCGTTCTCAACTAACATCAAGGCGGTGTCCCGTTCCTGTAGGTTCATGCTCTACAACATCCGCAGAGTACGACCCTGCCTCACACAGGAAGCGGCGCAGGTCCTAATCCAGGCACTTGTCATCTCCCGTCTTGATTACTGCAACTCGCTGTTGGCTGGGCTCCCTGCCTGTGCCATTAAACCCCTACAACTCATCCAGAACGCCGCAGCCCGTCTGGTGTTCAACCTTCCCAAGTTCTCTCACGTCACCCCGCTCCTCCGCTCTCTCCACTGGCTTCCAGTTGAAGCTCGCATCCGCTACAAGACCATGGTGCTTGCCTACGGAGCTGTGAGGGGAACGGCACCTCAGTACCTCCAGGCTCTGATCAGGCCCTACACCCAAACAAGGGCACTGCGTTCATCCACCTCTGGCCTGCTCGCCTCCCTACCACTGAGGAAGTACAGTTCCCGCTCAGCCCAGTCAAAACTGTTCGCTGCTCTGGCCCCCAATGGTGGAACAAACTCCCTCACGACGCCAGGACAGCGGAGTCAATCACCACCTTCCGGAGACACCTGAAACCCCACCTCTTCAAGGAATACCTAGGATAGGGTAAGTAATCCTTCTCACCCCCCCTAAAAAGATTTAGATGCACTATTGTAAAGTGGCTGTTCCACTGGATGTCATAAGGTGTATGCACCAATTTGTAAGTCGCTCTGGATAAGAGCGTCTGCTAAATGACTTAAATGTAAATGTAA
>NW_026287580.1:0-3985 GCF_023373465.1 Oncorhynchus keta | reverse complement strand
TCATAGTACATTTCATTAACCCCCGAGGAGCACCGGCCCTTTCAGGGGGGTCATCTAACACCCGCAGCTCAAACAGAGGCACTCTGACCTTCAACCTACTTCCCAGCCTGCAACAAAATGAAACAGGCTCCCTGTCATGCTGAAACGCTCACCCTCCATTTGGGGTCTCTAAACTCTCTGTCTGAGGGATGGGAGAAGAAGTGTGTGTGTGTGTGTGTGTGTGTGTGTGTGTGTGTGTGTGTGTGTGTGTGTGTGTGTGTGTGTGTGTGTGTGTGTGTGTGTGTGTGTGTGTGTGTGTGTGTGTGTGTGTGTGTGTGTGCGAACGTGTTTAACTACACTTGTGAGGACAAGAAGTCTCACGAGAATAGTTAAACAAAGAAAAAGTTGACATTTTGTAAGTCCCCACAAAGAAAAATGCTATTTCTAGGAGGTTTAGGGTTAAGGTTAGAATTCGAGGGACAGAGCTGGTCAAGAGAGAGCTGGTCCTTGACCAAGGTACGGTTGCTGTCTCCCTGGGTACATGTGCATCCAACACAGTCCTTAAACGCTGATTTCTCACATAGATGCACACATTCATTCAGGTTATAGACCATGTAACTAGGCCTAGGACCGTGTAGGCTACAGTAGTTATGGGTTTCGTGTGTGTGACAATTGTTCCAAATCCTCCCTGACTCTCTTGGCTTCGTTTCACAGTGAGCATAATGGGAGTTTTCAGCAATTGTAAAGGGAGTTTTGCAGGAACATGTACTAATAACATCCACATGTGACGTAAAGCTGTAATTTCTATATTTATATTCCATAGTAAACAATAGCTATTGTGATTTTTCAGCCGTAATGAGACGCTGCTTCCCCCCTCAGAGTTGCAGATGAGTCTGTACCCTGAGATTGTATTACTCATACACCATGACTCACTTATTGTGAAAACACTTTTGTACCAAATAGTATGGCGAAAACATAAGAATTCCTAGTATTAGGCATACATTTCCTTGTTTGTGTCTTTGACTGCCAAGATCTTTGTTTCCATGGTATTATGTTAAATACATTTCTAAGAACAGCAGCCTCGGCTCTAGAAAGGGGAAGAAGGATGAAAGGTATTTTCCTGGTCAAATTTGAACCTTGAACTCAATGCACTCTATGGCAGGAAGTGGCATCCATATAAGGAGCATAAGATGCTTTCCTTTTCCAGTTTTGTTCAATCATGGCTAATGTTTCAAAAGTCTTAAGCACATTTGAAATTGACTGAGTAAAACAAACAAATTCTGATCACTTGTTCATTGCACCAAATGACTCTTTCTATTTGATACGTATTCAATCTATGCTTTTCAAAATGCAATATGCACTTTACTTGATATGATTTTCTTGTCATTTTGTAATGATACCATTTTTTATCACTTTGGTGCAATTTTCACAAGTTTGTGGTACATTTCCACAACTCTTAGTAAAAACAGCAACACAGATCATCAAAAGGCAGTTTGTTTCAAAACCTCTAGGCACATTTTCAATTGACTAAGTGCAACACACAAGATCATACAGTCACTTTTTCACCAGACTTAATCAGTGTTTCATATTGCAGTACATTTTCATTTAAAGTCATTGCATTTTACAATGCAACGCTCACAATACTTTTGATATGATTCTCTTCTATTTTGTTAGAATACTTAATCTGACTGCTCTCAATTGATGACCACTTAAACGTTTGGTGAACCTAGAGATTTTACATGTCAACTGGTTTGTCTACTGCAGATTATGAGAACTACATAATGAAAATGTCTGGGAAGTAGAAACATTAAAAGTATGATATATATATATATACTATTATGATGATCACTATTCTTATTTGACTTCACAGTAAATAAATAAGAAATCTGATAGTGACAAGATCAGATATATGAAACAAATCAAAGTTTATTGGTTGCGTAAACAGATGAGCAGATGTTACAGCAGGTGCCGCGAAATGCTTGTGTTATGTGTTTCTAGTTCCTACAGTGCAGTAATACAATTGCAATACAATGCAATACCAATATACAAATAATCCAGAAAGTCCACAAGAATGAATACATCCTCATACAAAATGAAGTTGCTGGGGTCTGACAGGCTTGATGCAAACCAGTGCCTGCTAAACACGGTTTCTTTCCATTATTTCATTTGATTAAGTTGTAAAAGATGTCTTCAATGATCACACCTTTAATCACAAAATGATGGAATTATGTGTTACGTTCCCCAGTTTTTGTGTTGTTGGTTCGTATGTGTGTGAATTTCAGGAAATGTCTTCCTGGAATCCTAAAGCAGCTGATTGGTCCGCCCTATCGCTGATTGGAGCTCCGACCACTCCCTCTCGTCAGGGGAAACAGCTGTCTCTTCAATTACCAACTCCTTCTCCAGCTTGATATAAAACAATGTTCCTTCTTCAGGGAGGGGAGCTTCTTTTTATGTCCTATGTTGGTCAGTGAATGTTTTGTTGGTATTATTTTGCAGCTGCTCCTTCAGAGGTATGTGTATACCAATAGGACTTGGTGTTTTCTGGTTATTGAAATTGTTCACTTAAAGTATTGTTAAATTATTCTGTTTCAGTTGTTCCCAGGGGGAGGAAGGGGAACGCACATTGGGAGTGTTTTGGCAAGAGGCCTGCGGGCGTATCTAATCCGTAGTATTGAATCTGTCTATGCACACTAGGTTAAACCTGGGCTGATCACCACCCTGTATTTTGGTTAGTGCTCCAGTTGGTGCTTAAGGTAAGGTAGGAGAGGGGACTCTTTAATTTGTACTTTCTTTGGTTCCGTCCAGCCCCTTTTCTCCACATTACCATGTTAAGGAATAATAAATTCCCTGTAAATTGTATTTTTCTCTGCCTCCATCCTTCCCCGCACCTACGATCCCCTACTTTTTCACTCCATGGGGAGTTGAGATGTAGCGGGGTATTGCCTTCCCTCATCCAAGAGGTGTACGTAACATGGAATTCAATACTACGTTTCGACTACTTCAATAAACATATAAGTTAATATGTCCCAATATTTTTGGTCCCCTAAAATGGGGGTGGGGGGGGGAGACTATGTACAAAAAGTGGTGTAATTTCTAAACCGTTCACCCGATATGGATGGAAATACCCTCAAATTAAACTGACAGTCTGCACTTCAACATCATAGCTCATTGTGTATATAGTTTTATAACTGCTGAACACTGTACATTTCTATATTTTTACATCAAATGTATCAATTTGACATCAGTTTTTGTTGGAAGGTGAAACCAAATCATGTGTGGACGTAGCTGTAAATACTACATTGTCCTCCATCAGCCAGTCTGCTTCAATTGGACAAAGTGGAGCGAGTCGTTCTCATGTGCTGCCTTTTGGAATTCTAGTGTAGTATCCAAATGCACTGCTGAAATGCCACTCATTATCTGCATTTCCTTGATACACTGTTAGCTGATGAATTTTGTCAAGCAGAGAGGCAGAGCGATACTGTATCAGTTGACGAGTCACGTCGAAAGGTGATCTTGTACATTGTTACATGGGGCACAACTTACCGAGCTACGTTTGTTTTCAGTAGCTAACCACTTTACAGTAACTCTGATTTGTCCTACGTATTGTATAGTGAAGCGTAAGACTGGATAGAAACGTGTATATCAAGTTTTACTCAAGTACTGTAGGGAAATGATATTTACCATCTACTATCCTTTCTATTCAGCACTTCCAAAAGAACAGTTTTCAAGTCTGTATCTTGTATTTTTTGCTATTGGATTAGTTAAAATGACCAAATGGTGAGCCCATCTGTCTTGGTGACTAAACAAAATATGCTGATGGTATTTCACAGAACATGTTGCATGGATGACTCTGGGGGTGAAAGATGTGTGAAACCACAATGAATGCTCAGGTTCTGAATGTAAAATAAGGTTCCATTACAAGTGTTATCAGTTTTGACTCACGAAACACATGCTTTGATTTGTAAATGATGTCTGGGTGTTGGAGTGTGCCTCTGGCTATCTTTAC
>NW_026287579.1:0-22390 GCF_023373465.1 Oncorhynchus keta | reverse complement strand
GTTATAAAGACTGATACACACTAATGTCAGTGGATGGTTGTTATAAAGACTGATACACACTAATGTCAGTGGATGGTTGTTATAAAGACTGATACACACTAATGTCAGTGGATGGTTGTTATAAAGACTGATACACACTAATGTCAGTGGATGGTTGTTATAAAGACTGATACATAATGTCAGTGGATGGTTGTTATAAAGACTGATACACTAATGTCAGTGGATGGTTGTTATAAAGACGCTGATACACACTAATGTCAGTGGATGGTTGTTAAAGACTGAGACACTAATGTCAGTGGATGGTTGTTAAACACTAATGTCAGTGGATGGTTGTTATAAAGACTCAATGTCAGTGGATGGTTGTTATAAAGACTGATACACACTAATGTCAGTGGATGGTTGTTATAAAGACTGATACACACTAATGTCAGTGGATGGTTGTTAAAGACTGATACACACTAATGTCAGTGGATGGTTGTTATAAGACTGATAATACTAATGTCAGTGGATGGTTGTTATAAGACTGATACACACTAATGTCAGTGGATGGTTGTTATAAGACTGATACACACTAATGTCAGTGGATGGTTGTTATAAAGACTGATACACACTAATGTCGGTGGATGGTTGTTATAAAGACTGATACACACTAATGTCAGTGGATGGCTGTTAAAGACTGATACACACACTAATGTCAGTGGATGGTTTGAGGTCCTGTTAGTAAAGACTGATACACACTAATGTCAGTGGATGGTTGTTATAAAGACTGGATACACACTAATGTCAGTGGATGGTTGTTATAAAGACTGATACACACTAATGTCAGTGGATGGTTGTTAAAGACTGGATACACACTAATGTCAGTGGATTTATAAAGACTGATACACACTAATAATGGTTGTTATAAAGACTGATACACACTAATGTCAGTGGATGGTTGTTATAAAGACTGGATGGTTGTTATACACACTAATGTCAGTGGATGGTTGTTATAAAGACTGGTATACAGTGGATGGTTGTTAAAGACTGATACAATAAATGTCAGTGGATGGTTGTTATAAAGACTGGGATACACACTAATGTCAGTGGATGGTTGTTATAAAGACTGATACACACTCAATGTTGTTAAAAGACTGATACACACTAATGTCAGTGGATGGTTGTTATAAAGACTGATACACACTAATGTCAGTGGATGGTTGTTATAAAGACTGATACACACTAATGTCAGTGGATGGTTGTTATAAAGACTGATACACACTAATGTCAGTGGATGGTTGTTATAAAGACTGATACACACTAATGTCAGTGGATGGTTGTTAAAGACTGATACACACTAATGTCAGTGGATGGTTGTTAAAGACTGATACACACTAATGTCAGTGGATGGTTGTTATAAAGACTGATACACACTAATGTCAGTGGATGGTTGTTATAAAGACTGATACACACTAATGTCAGTGGATGGTTGTTATAAAGACTGATACACACTAATGTCAGTGGATGGTTGTTAAAGACTGATACACACTAATGTCAGTGGATGGTTGTTATAAAGACTGATACACACTAATGTCAGTGGATGGTTGTTATAAAGACTGATACACACTAATGTCAGTGGATGGTTGTTATAAAGACTGATACACACTAATGTCAGTGGATGGTTGTTAAAGACTGATACACACTAATGTCAGTGGATGGTTGTTATAAAGACTGATAATGTCATGGTTGTTATAAAGAATGTCAGTGGATGGTTGTTAAAGACTGATACACACTAATGTCAGTGGATGGTTGTTAAAAGACTGATACACAATAATGTCAGTGGATGGTTGTTATAAAGACTGATACACTAATGTCAGTGGATGGTTGTTATAAAGACTGATACACACTAATGTCAGTGGATGGTTGTTATAAAGACTGATACACACTAATGTCAGTGGATGGTTGTTATAAAGACTGATACACACTAATGTCAGTGGATGGTTGTTATAAAGACTGATACACACTAATGTCAGTGGATGGTTGTTATAAAGACTGATACACACTAATGTCAGTGGATGGTTGTTATAAAGACTGATACACACTAATGTCAGTGGATGGTTGTTATAAAGACTGATACACACTAATGTCAGTGGATGGTTGTTATAAAGACTGAGACACACTAACAGAGCGAAAGGATACACAAACAGGCGTCATAGACCAGCGCCGTGCAGCATTTTAGGTACTCGGAAGTGCTCTAGTGAAGTGTGTTTACGGCCCTTTACCTTGGAGGGTCACGGCTTGAGGAGAAGGGCGAGAGGCCAGTCCCAGAGCCCAGGCCAACGCTCACGCTCAGGTCCGTCCGGTGACACGTGTTCAGTGTCCAAGCCGCCGCCGTTCGGGCTCTTACTGTGCTCCGATAGACCATCGGTCGTCTTCCCCGTGGGTGTAACGCTGGCCACACGTCTTGTCCGTGACTGTTGTTACTGTTGGATCTGTAGAGAAGAGGAGAGAGTGGGAAGGGGGAAGAGGGGAAGAGGAGAGAGTGAAGGGGAAGGGGTGAAGGGGGAAGAGAGCGAAGGGGGGAAGAGCGAAGGGGGAAGGGGGGGAAAGGGAAGAGAGCGAAGGGGGAGAAGAGAAAGGCGAAAGGGGGAAAAGAGGGAAGGGGGTGAAGGGGGAGGGGTGAAGGGGGAAAGGGGGTGAAGGCAGGGGGAAGGGGGTGAAGGGGGAAGGGGGAAGAGAGGGGAAGGGGGAAGGGGGAAGAGGAAGGGGGAAGAGGAAGGGAAGAGGGAAGGGGAAGGGGGAAGAGGGGAAGGGGGAAGAGGGGAAGGAGGAAGGGGGAAGGGGGAAAGAGGAAGGGGGTGAGGGGTGAAGGGGGGAAGGGGGAAGAGGAAGGGGTGAAGAGAGGGATGGGGGAAGGGGGGAAAGAGAGGGAAGGGGATGAAGAGGAAGGGGTGAAGGGGAAGAGAGGGAAGGGGAAGAGAGAGGGAAGGGGGAAGAGGGTGAAGGGGGGAGAGGGAAGGGGGAAAGAGAGGGAAGGCGGGGAAAAGAGGGAAGGGGGAAAGAGGGAAGGGGGAAAGAGGGGAAGGGGAAAGAGAGGGAAGGGGGAAGAGAGGAAGGGAAGAGGAAGGGGGTGAAGGGGGGCGAAGAGAAGCGAAGGGGGTGAAGGGGGGAAGAGAAAGGGGGGTAAAGAGAGCGAAGGGGGGGAGAAGGGGGTGAAGGGGATGAAGGGGTGAAGGGGATGAAGGGGATGAAGGGGGGAAGGGATGAAGGGGGAAGGGGAAGAGAGGGAAGGGGTGAAGGGGAAAGAGAGGGAAGGGGGAAAGGGGGAAGGGGAAAGAGAGCGAAGAAGAGAGCGAAGGGGGGAAAGAGAGAGAAGGGGGGAAAGAGAGGCGAAGGGGGGAAAGAGAGCGAAGGGGAAAGAGAGCGAAGGGGAAAAGAGAAGCGAAGGGGGGAAAGAGGGCGAAGGGGGGAAAGAGAAGCGAAGGGGGGAAGGGGTGAAGGGGGAAGGGGATGAAGGGGAAAGGGGGGATGAAGGGAAAGGGGATGAAGGGGGGAAGAGGAAGGGGTGAAGGGGAAGAGAGCGAAGGGGTGAAGAAGAGCGAAGGGGAAGAGGAAGGGGGAAGAGATAAGGGGTGAAGAGAGCGAGGGGGTGAAGAGAGCGAAGGGTGAAGAGAGAGAAGGGGTGAAGAGAGCGAAGGGGAAAGAGGGAAGGGGGTGAAGGGGAGGGGTGAAAGGGGGAAAGAGAGGAAGGGGAAGGAAGGGGGTGAAGGGGTGAAGGGGATAGAGTGGGAAGAGGAAGGGTGAAGGGGAAGGGGGAAAGAGGGAAGGGGGTGAAGGGGGAAGAAGGGAAAGGGGGTGAAGGGGGGGAAGAGGAAGGGGAAGAAGAGAGCGAAGGGTGAAGAGGAAGCGAAAAGGGGGAAGAGAAGCGAAGGGGAAGAGCGAAGGGAAGAAGAGAGCGAAGGGGGGAAGAGAAAGCGAAGGGGGAAAAGAGAGCGAAGGGAAAGAAGAGAGCGAAGGGGGTGAAGAGAGCGAAGGGGGTGAAGAGAGCGAAGGGGGAAGAGAGCGAAGGGGGGAAGGGGAAGAGAGAGCGAAGGGGAAAGGGGGAAGAGAGCGAAGAGGGGAAGGGGAGAAGAGAAAGAAGGAATAGTGAGTAATTGGGGGAAGAGCGAAGGGGGGAAGAGGGGAAGAGAGCGAAGGGGGGAAGGGGAAGAGAGCGAAGGGGAAGGGGGAAGAGAGCGAAGAGGAAGGGAGAAGAGAAAAGAAGGAATAGTGAGTAATTGGGGGAAGAGAAGGAGACGAATGTACCACGAGTCAATCTCAGCTCTTCAAAAGACATCAGTCAAGCGTCAGGTATCAAAATGGATCCTAGGATAGTGTTTACCTCTAAAGAGCTTAGCCTACCTCCTTAAAGGTTTAGAGCTCTTAGCCTACCTCTGTAAAGGTTTAGAGCTCTCAGCCTACCTCTTTAAAGGTTTAGAGCTCTCAGCCTACCTCTTTAAAGGCTTAGAGCTCTCAGCCTACCTCCGCAAAGGTTTAGAGCTCTCCAGCCTACCTCTTTAAAGGTTTAGAGCTCTCAGCCTACCTCTGTAAAGGTTTAGAGAGCTCTCAGCCTACCTCTGTAAAGGTTTAGAGCTCTCAGCCTACCTCTGTAAAGGTTTAGAGCTCTCAGCCTACCTCTGTAAAGGTTTAGAGCTCTCAGCCTACCTCTGTAAAGGTTTAGAGCTCTCAGCCTACCTCTGTAAAGGTTTAGAGCTCTCAGCCTACCTCTGTAAAGGTTTAGAGCTCTCAGCCTACCTCTGTAAAGGTTTAGAGCTCTCAGCCTACCTCTTTAAAGGTTTAGAGCTCTCAGCCTACCTCTTTAAAGGTTTAGAGCTCTCAGCCTACCTCTTTAAAGGTTTAGAGCTCTTAGCCTACCTCTTTAAGGTTTAGAGCTCTTAGCCTACCTCTTTAAAGGTTTAGAGCTCTTAGCCTACACTCTGCAAACAGCTGGGTTTAGAAGCTCTTGGTCGTCTCCCTCCTGAGGTCTGGGTGGTAAAGCTGGGGTTCTGGTACAGATCCTGTAACAGCCTCTGTTCATACTCTTGATGCTTCCCTGCCTGACAGACAACAGAGCGACACAAAGGATCACGTTAGAAAGATAAAACACCTGCTGTGAAGTCCAACACTACTACAATCTTGGGACTCCATTTCAAATTCTCCTAGTTCATCCCATCTACTCGTCTCCTTCTCAAGCATTATTGGAGGAGAAGGTCCCAGGTCACTCAAACCATTCCACAATGTGTTTGAGAAGGAGGTAGGAGATAGCAGGGTGAGGATCGGAGGAAGATGAATTGAGAAAGAGCCTTTCCTGAGTATTGAAATCGGTCATCTTACCTGCATCTCCTCTTTAGTGAAGCTGGCCGCATCGTCCCCCAGCTCGTGTAGATACATGCAGTCAGGTTTGGGACACCCCATGCTCTTCAGAAAGTAGCTGCAATATTTCGTCGTCCCTAAAGAAGCCTGCAGAACACAACGACAGCTCGTTAGCTGCAGTATTTTCGCCGTCCCTAAAGAAGCCTGCAGAACACAACGACAGCTCGTTAGCTGCAATATTTTCGTCGTCCCTAAAGAAGCCTGCAGAACACAACGTTCGTTAGCTGCAGTTTTAGCCGTCCCTAATTTTCACCGTCGTTAGCTGCAGTAAAGAAGCCTGTAGAACACAACGACAGCTCGTTAGCTGCAGTATTTCGTCGTCCCTAAAGAAGCCTGTAGAACACAACGACAGCTCGTTAGCTGCAGTATTTCGTCGTCCCTAAAGAAGCCTGTAGAACAACGACAGCTCGTTAGCTGCAGTATTTTCGTCGTCCCTAAAGAAGCCCGTAGAACACAACGACAGCTCGTTAGCTGCAGTATTTTCAACGTCCCCAAGACAGGGACCCGTAGAACAGACGACAGTTCGTTAGCTGCCAGTATTTTGCGTCAGGATAAACCTCTACCTGCTTTGGCAGATTCAATCATGGACCGTTGTTGTCTGAACAAACTTGTCATTATGACAGTTAAGTTAGCTGCAGTATCTTTCGTCGTCCAACAATGCTACCTATAGAAGCCCGTAAAACAACGACATAGACAATGTTTTTGGTTCGTTAGCTGCAGTATTTTACCAGAACGTCCCTAAAGAAGCCTGCAGAACACAACGACAGTTCGTTAGGTCAAACTATGCACGAGATATCCACATGTACAACACGCTTGGCAATAATTCCCCAAGACAGGGACCTTGATTGAACGAGTAGAAAAGGGAACACGCCTTCATTTAGTCGAGAAAGTTCAAGTTAAACCCCTTTTCAAACCAAGATGAAAAGTCGCTTGCGCCTCAGGATAAACCTCTCCTCTTACCTGCTTTGGCAGCATTCAATCATGGACACTCTATTGTTGTTGTCTGACATCAAACTTGTCATTATGAAAAAGTATAAACACAACTGGCATGCTTATTGTGTTGTCTCTGTGCCCAGACTAGACAGCCTGGCCCAACACGCTTATGGGCGTGACGTCTCGGGACAGCCTGGCTCAAACAACAATGCTACACAATCTTTTTTTGTCGGACCCAAATAGAAAATCGGTTTTAAAAATGTATTCAGACTAGAGATATGACAACTAAAATCAACTTTTATAGACAATGTTTTTGGTTCTCTGGTTATCCAGATGGCTCGCCAGCTCATATAATTACCAGATCATATCTGACAACACGTTTTATTCACCATGACAACGATACCAACAACAGGGTCAACTAGTTGAACGTCTCTTCCTCCTTGCCCAGGCTAAGCAGTGGCTATATTAAAAGGGGTTTGGTCCTGTGCCGACAAGAAAGAGGTCAAAATACATTTTTAAAATGGGGCTGTTTTAAAAGATTTAAAAACATCACACAATTGTTATTACAGCCAACACACAATAAATCCTGTGTGAAAGGTGTAGAAATTCACATCAGAGAGATGCGGACATTTCAAACGTTAATCTAATACAGAGATGCTTATGGTTTGGTCCTGTGCCCAGACTAGAGATGCTTATTGTTTGGTCCTGTGCCCAGACTAGAGATGCTTATTGTTTTGTCCTGTGCCCAGACTAGAGATGCTTATTGTTCTGTCCTGTGCCCAGACTAGAGATGCTTATTGTTTTGTCCTGTGCCCAGACTAGAGATGCTTATTGTTCTGTCCTGTGCCCAGACTAGAGATGCTTATTGTTCTGTCCTGTGCCCAGACTAGAGATGCTTATTGTTCTGTCCTGTGCCCAGACTAGAGATGCTTATTGTTCTGTCCTGTGCCCAGACTAGAGATGCTTATTGTTCTGTCCTGTGCCCAGACTAGAGATGCTTATTGTTCTGTCCTGTGCCCAGACTAGAGATGCTTATTGTTCTGTCCTGTGCCCAGACTAGAGATGCTTATTGTTCTGTCCTGTGCCCAGACTAGAGATGCTTATTGTTCGGTCCTGTGCCCAGACTAGAGATGCTTATTGTTCTGTCCTGTGACCAGACTAGAGATGCTTATTGTTCTGTCCTGTGCCCAGACTAGAGATGCTTATTGACTAGATGTACATACCGTGGTATATTTCCCAAACTTACCTTCAGTGTTCTGCCGTCTACTACCAGGTTGTTGACACACTGTATTGCTCTGAGGGCGTCTTCTGAGCGGATGTAAGTGACATAGGCACTGGCACTGGGACCCTTGGGGGACAAGACCAAGACAATCAATGGACTAATCAATGTGTTAATCAATCAATGTACTTTATGTATTTTCATTGTACTGGTGTTATGACTGTATGTTGTGTTAGTAATACATTTCTAATGCACTCCATCGACCAACAAACGCCATCAATTTAAACTACAACATTACTGTCAATCATCCTCGCCCACAGGAAGTTCCCGCCCCCTCATACCTGCGAGCCGGCGTATGAGGTGCTGTTGTTGATGACTACTTTATGGACCTTCCCGAACTTCACAAAATACTCGGGTCTCTTTAGAATCTGGGACGGACAGAGGAAAACAGAGGGCTGTTGGGAAATGTAGTTTAGTCTACACATCAAAACATAACTGTTATAATCATGTTACAACAGTCAATTACGCGCCAAAACTGTTACAATAAGACAGTCAGAACGAGAACATCATTTCCAGCGCGTCATGACGTTCTTCCCGACGTCGGCTTCTTGCCGGGGGCGTGGCACGTCGGCTTCTAGCAGACGTGGGGGCGTGTCACGTCGGCGGCAGGGGGCGTGGCACGTCGGCGTCATGCCGGCGCAGGGGGCGTGGCACGGGGCCGAGTGGCACGTCGACGTCATGCCGACGCAGGGGGCGCCGACGCAGTTATTCTGTAACAGTGGCGTGTTAAATTAATTTTCTATCTGGAATCACAGTCAACTGGACAGGTGAATGACACTGCAGGAGGGTGTTGCATAATTCATCTTGACATCATCAGCAGGGACGAGGAGAAATCTGTCAGGGGCCCAATCAATACGTAAAAACTAGTGAGAATTGACAGATCAGTCTCTTCATTTCTGAAAGGTGATAGAAGAGCCGTAACGATTAACGTCGTTCTGCCCTTCAACAAGGCAGTTAACCCACTGTTCCTAGACCAGTTAACCCACTGTTCCTAGACCAGTTAACCCACTGTTCCTAGACCAGTTAACCCACTGTTCCTAGACCAGTTAACCCACTGTTCCTAGACCAGTTAACCCACTGTTCCTAGGCAGTTATGTAAATAAGAATTTGTTCTTCAACTGACTTTCCAACCAGTTAAATAAATGTTCCTAGCCAGTTAGGTTCCTAGAGGTTTCTGATCCGTAGACCAGGAGGTTTCTGATCCGTTCCTAGACCAGTTAACCCAGGTTTCTGATCCGTTAACCCCTGTAGGGAGGTTTCCCCTGTTCCGTAGTAGGGAGGTTTCTGATCCGTAGACCAGGGAGGTTTCTGATCCGTAGGAGGTAAATAAGGTTTCTGATCCAAGTTAAATGAGGAGGTTTCTGATCCGTAGTGAGGAGGTTTCTGATCCGTAGTGAGGAGGTTTCTGATCCGTAGTGAGGAGGTTTCTGATCCGTAGTGAGGAGGTTTCTGATCCGTAGTGAGGAGGTTTCTGATCCGTAGTGAGGAGGTTTCTGATCCGTAGTGAGGAGGTTTCTGATCCGTAGTGAGGAGGTTTCTGATCCGTAGTGAGGAGGTTTCTGATCCGTAGTGAGGAGGTTTCTGATCCGTAGTGAGGAGGTTTCTGATCCGCAGCGAGGAGGTTTCTGATCCGTAGCGAGGAGGTTTCTGATCCGCAGCGAGGAGGTTTCTGATCCGTAGTGGGAGGTTTCTGATCCGTAGCGAGGAGGTTTCTGAAGGAGTCCGGGTAGTGAGGGGGCAAAAGGTTTTGTTGTGTTGGTGGTTTCTGATCCGTAGTAGGGAGGTTTCACTGATCCCAGAGCTCAAGACATAGGGAGGTTTCTGACTCCGTTGCCAGTAGGGCTGGTTTCAAACACCACTGATCCGGCCAGACAGAAACAACGAGGACAGACATGTTTCTGATCCGTGGAAACAGTGAGGAGGTTTCTGATCCGTAGTGAGAAAGGTTTCTGATCCGTAGTTGTAGGAGGTTTCTGATCCGTTCCAACAGCATTGTAAACTCAGGTTTCTGATCTTCATGTCCAATTCCAGGATTGGTTTCTGATCACTTCATGTCCAATTCCAACAGCATTGTAAACTCAGTATCTTCCTGACACTTCATGTCCAATTCCAACAGCATTGTAAACTCAGTTTTCTGATCCGTTCCAGTGAGGAAACTCAGTTTTCCTGATCCGTCCAATGAGAGCATTTCTGATCCGTTCATGTCCAATTCCAACAGCATTGTAAACTCAGTTTTCTGACACTTTATGATCCAATTCCAACAGCATTGTAAACTCAGGTCTTCCTGATCCGTGCGAGGAGGTTTCTGATCCGTCCAATTCCAACAGGTAAACTCAGGTTTCTGATCTTCATGTCCAATTCCAACAGGTAAACTCAGTGTTTCTGACACTTCATCATGTCAATTCGTGAGGAGGTTTCCTGATCCGTCCAATTCCAACAGGTAAACTCAGGTTTCTGATCCGTCCAATTCAACAGCATTGGTTTTCTGACACCGTCCAATTCCAACAGAGGTTTCTGATCCGTATTGTAAACTCAGGTTTCTGACACTTCATGTCCAATAGGGCATTGTAAACTCAGTTTCTGATCCGTGGTTCCAACAGCATTGTAAACTCAGGTTTCTGACACCGTCCAATGAACAGGTAAACTCAGGTTTCTGACACTCCGTTCCAGCATTGTAAACTCAGTGTCTTCCTGATCCCTAGCGATTGAAACTCAGGTTTCTGACACTGGAAGGCATTGTAAACTCAGGGTAGTGAGAGGGTGAAAACAGCATTGTAAACTGGTTTGTTGTGTTGGTGGTTTCTGTGGCCAATTCCAACAGCCGCTGGGTCTTCCTGACACTTCAGTTTTCCAACAGCATTCTGGTCTTCCTGACTCTCCAACAGCATTGTAAACCAGTGTCTTCCTGACCAGAGCTCAAGACATCTCTTTGCAGCCTTTGTTTGTAAACTCAATGTCTTCCCTCACCTCCCTTCCTCTTGTAAACTCAGTGTCTTCCTGACACTTCCAATTCCAGACAGCATTGAAACCAGTTCTTCCTGCCAGTAGCAGCTGTGTCTTCCTGACACTTCCAATTCCAACAGCACTATAAACTCAGGTCTTCCTGACACTTCAAATTCAACAGCATTCAAACAGTTGACAGACATGGGAAACTGTTGCTAACAGTCTATCCGTGGAAACAGCAGATTGAACAGCATTGTAAACGGGTCTTCCTGACACTTCAAATTCCAGTGAGATCTTCCTGGATTCATGACACCAGAAACTCAGTGTTATCATGTCCAATTCCAACAGCATTGTAAACTCAGTATCTTCCTGACACTTCATGTCAATTCCAACAGCATTGTAAACAGCATTGTAAACTCAGTGTCTTCCTGACACTTCATGTCCAATTCCAACAGCATTGTAAACTCAGTGTCTTCCTGACACTTCATGTCCAAACAGCATTGTAAACTCAGTGTCTTCCTGACACTTCATGTCATTGTAAACTCAGTATCTTCCTGACACTTCCAACTTCCAAACAGCATTGTAAACTCAGTATCTTCCTGACACTTCATGTCCAATTCCAACAGCATTGTAAACTCAGTGTCTTCCTGACACTTCATGTCCAATTCCAACAGCATTGTAAACTCAGTGTCTTCCTGACACTTCCAATTCCAACAGCATTGTAAACTCAGTGTCTTCCTGACACTTCATGTCCAATTCCAACAGCACAGTGTCTTCCTGACACTTCATGTCCCTGAATTCCAACAGCATTGTAAACTCAGTGTCTTCCTGACACTTCCAATTCCAACAGCATTGTAAACTCAGTGTCTTCCTGACACTTCATGTCCAATTCCAACAGCATTGTAAACTCAGTGTCTTCCTGACACTTCATGTCCAATTCCAACAGCATTGTAAACTCAGTGTCTTCCTGACACTTCATGTCAAACAGCATTGTAAACTCAACACTTCATGCATTGCATTGTAAACTCAGTGTCTTCCTGACACTTCCAATTCCAACAGCATTGTAAACTCAGTGTCTTCCTGACACTTCATGTCAATTCCAACAGCATTGTAAACTCAGTGTCTTCCTGACACTTCATGTAAACAATTCAACAGCATTGTAAACTCAGTATCTTCCTGACACTTCTTCCAATGCATTGTAAACTCAGTGTCTTCACACTGTCCAATTCCAACAGCATTGTAAACTCAGTATCTTCCTGAACTTCAGTGTAAACTTCTTCCTGACACTCTTCCCTGACACTTCATGTCCAATTCCAACAGCATTGTAAACTCAGTATCTTCCTGACACTTCATGTCCAATTCCAACAGCATTGTAAACTCAGCATTGTAAACATCAGTATCTTCCTGACACTTCATGTCCAATTCAACAGCATTGTAAACTCAGTATCTTCCTGACACTTCATGTCCAATTCCAACAGCATTGTAAACTCAGTGTCTTCCTGATTGTAAACTCAGTGTCTTCCTGACACTTCATGTCATTGTAAACTCAGTTCCAAACAGCATTGTAAACTCAGTATCTTCCTGACACTTCATGTCCAATTCCAACAGCATTGTAAACTCAGTATCTTCCTGACACTTCATGTCCAATTCCAACAGCATTGTAAACTCAGTATCTTCCTGACACTTCATGTCCAATTCCAACAGCATTGTAAACTCAGTGTCTTCCTGACACTTCATGTCCAATTCCAACAGCATTGTAAACTCAGTATCTTCCTGACATGTCCAATTCCAACAGCATTGTAAACTCAGTGTCTTCCTGACACTTCATGTCCAATTCCAACAGCATTGTAAACTCAGTATCTTCCTGACACTTCATGTCCAATTCCAACAGCATTGTAAACTCAGTGTCTTCCTGACACTTCAATTCCAACAGCATTGTAAACTCAGTGTCTTCCTGACACTTCCAATTCCAACAGCATTGTAAACTCAGTATCTTCCTGACACTTCATGTCCAATTCCAACAGCATTGTAAACTCAGTATCTTCCTGACACTTCATGTCCAATTCCAACAGCATTGTAAACTCAGTGTCTTCCTGACACTTCCAATTCCAACAGCATTGTAAACTCAGTATCTTCCTGACACTTCATGTCCAATTCCAACAGCATTGTAAACTCAGTATCTTCCTGACACTTCATGTCCAATTCCAACAGCATTGTAAACTCAGTATCTTCCTGACACTTCAATTCCAACAGCATTGTAAACTCAGTGTCTTCCTGACACTTCATGTCCAATTCCAACAGCATTGTAAACTCAGTGTCTTCCAACAGCATGAAACTCACTTCCTGACACTCCCAATTCCAACAGCATTGTAAACTCAGTATCTTCCTGACACTTCATGTCCAATTCCAACAGCATTGTAAACTCAGTATCTTCCTGACACTTCCAATTCCAACAGCATTGTAAACTCAGTGTCTTCCTGACACTTCATGTCCAATTCCAACAGCATTGTAAACTCAGTATCTTCCTGACACTTCATGTCCAATTCCAACAGCATTGTAAACTCAGTGTCTTCCTGACACTTCATGTCCAATTCCAACAGCATTGTAAACTCAGTGTCTTCCTGACACTTCATGTCCAATTCCAACAGCATTGTAAACTCAGTATCTTCCTGACACTTCATGTCCAATTCCAACAGCATTGTAAACTCAGTATCTTCCTGACACTTCATGTCCAATTCCAACAGCATTGTAAACTCAGTGTCTTCCTGACACTTCATGTCCAATTCCAACAGCATTGTAAACTCAGTATCTTCCTGACACAGCATTGTAAACTCAGTATCTTCCTGACACTTCATGTCCAATTCCAACAGCATTGTAAACTCAGTATCTTCCTGACACTTCATGTCCAATTCCAACAGCATTGTAAACTCAGTATCTTCCTGACACTTCCAACAGCATTGTAAACTCAGTCTTCCTGAATTCCAACCAACAGCATTGTAAACTCAGTGTCTTCCTTCCTGACACTTCATGTCCAATTCCAACAGCATTGTAAACTCAGTATCTTCCTGACACTTCATGTGTTGTAAACTCAGTATCTTCCTGACACTTCATGTCCAATTCCAACAGCATTGTAAACTCAGTATCTTCCTGACACTTCATGTCCAATTCCAACAGCATTGTAAACTCAGTATCTTCCTGACACTTCATGTCCAATTCCAACAGCATTGTAAACTCAGTGTCTTCCTGACACTTCATGTCTAATTCCAACAGCATTGTAAACTCAGTGTCTTCCTGACACTTCATGTCCAATTCCAACAGCATTGTAAACTCAGTGTCTTCCTGACACTTCATGTCCAATTCCAACAGCATTGTAAACTCAGTATCTTCCTGACACTTCCAATGCATTGTAAACTCAGTATCTTCCTGACACAACAGCATTGTAAACTCAGTGTCATTCCAAACAGCATTGTAAACTCAGTGTCTTCCTGACACTTCATGTCCAATTCCAGCAGCATTGTAAACTCAGTATCTTCCTGACACTTCATGTCCAATTCCAACAGCATTGTAAACTCAGTATCTTCCTGACACTTCATGTTTAATTCCAACAGCATTGTAAACTCAGTATCTTCCTGACACTTCATGTCCAATTCCAGCAGCATTGTAAACTCAGTATCTTCCTGACACTTCATAGACGCGTCATGTTTTATTGTTCTGTGAACAGATGAATGTTGGTGTCCTGTCTATTTGTCTGGAGGGTTGTTGCTATGACGATCATACGGGACCACGCCGTTGTTGTTGTCCTGTACTTATGTTGTTGTTGTTGTTGTTGTTGTTGTTGTGGTGTGGGAAATTAGCAAACAGAAAGGCTGATGCCTAGAAGCCAAATAGACCAAATAGCTAGTACACCAGATTCCAGACAAACCAGATTCCTGACAAACCAGATTCCAGACAAACCAGATTCCTGACAAACCAGATTCCAGACAAACCAGATTCCTGACAAACCAGATTCCAGACAAACCAGATTCCAGACAAACCAGATTCCAGACAAAACCGGCTATTTTTCCCCCTAGAGATTTTAGACGAGGTATTTTATTCTTGTGTTGTTGGGTTCACTAAAACCCTCCTGTTGTACATTATACTACAGAGGAAACTGCTCCAGCTTTCTGTTAATTAAGCTTTTCACAACACTGAATAAATCACCAACTGGTGTGATTCTACATGAGGTTTAGTGATGAAATATTCCTGGGTCCCAGTGGGGATACAAAGCATATTACCCACAAGCCTTACTTTAAATCAAATTGGATTTTTCACATGCGCGGAATACAACCTTACACTGAAATGCTTACTTACGAGTCCCGAACCAACAATGCAGTTTAAAAAAAATACAGATAAGAATAATAAATAAATGTAACAAGTAATTAAAGAGCAGCAGTAAAATAACAATAGCGAGACTATATACAGGGGGAACCGGTACAGAGTCCATGTGCCGGGGCACCGGTCAGTTGAGGTAGTATGTACATGTAGGTAGAGATATTAAAGTGACTATGCATAGATGACAACAACAGAGGGTAGCATCGGTGTAAAGGGGGGTGTCAATAGTCTGGGTTGTCATTGAATTACTTTCCATTATAAACTGGCTTCACCCTATAATCTCATCCTCTGGATATTATATCACACTCCACTGCCTCCAGAGTTACAGAGCTGACTGAGTCAACCTCTCTCCCTCTCCCTCCCTCTCGATCCTTCTCTCTCGCTCCTTCTCTCGCTCCCTCCCTCTCGCTCCTTCTCTCTCCCCTCTCGCTCCCACTCTCGCTCCCTCCCTCTCGCTCCTTCTCTCCCTCTCTCGCTCCCTCCCTCTCGCTCCCTCCCTCCCTCCCTCCCTCCCTCTCGCTCCCTCCCTCCCTCCCTCTCTCTCTCTCTCCTTCCCGCCTTCTCTCTCTCCTTCCCTCCTTCCCTCCCTCCCTCCCTCCCTCCCTCCCTCCCTCCCTCCTTCTCTCTCCTTCTCTCCCTCCCTCCCTCCCTCTCTCCTTCTCTCTCCTTCCTTCCCTCCCTCCCTCCCTCCTTCTCTCTCCTTCCCTCCCTCCCTCCCTCCCTCCTTCTCTCTCCTTCTCTCCCTCCCTCCCTCTCTCCTTCTCTCTCCCTCCCCTCCCCTCCCTCCCTCCCTCCCTCCCCTCCCTCCCTCCCTCTTGCTCCTTCTCTCCCTCCCTCCCTCTCGCTCCTTCTCTCTCCCTCCCTCTCGCTCCTTCTCTCTCTCCCTCCCCTCCCTCTCCTTCTCTCCCTCCCTCCTTCTCTCCTTCCCTCCTTCTCTCCTTCCCTCCCTCTCGCTCCTTCTCTCCCTCTCGCTCCTTCTCTCCCTCCTTCTCTCCCTCCCACCCCCCCCCTCTCTCTCTCTCTCCCTCCCACCCCCTCCCACTCTCCCCCCCCTCCCTCCCTGCCACCTCCTCCCACCCCCTCTCTCCCTCCCTCCCTCTCACTCATTAAGTGAATTTACAGGAAGCAGGGAAGGAAAGGAAGGATAATCTCACATCAGTCATTGATGACGACGATAATGAATAAATATTCCCTCTGTGTTGTTTTTAGGAGTGTTATTCTCAGATCTCCGGGTGTGTCTCTGTGTTCCTACCTCGGGGTCGGCCAGCCTCTGTGACAGTCCCACTAGAAACACCAGGTTTCTCTGCACCACCCTGACGCTGGCCAGGTGCTTCCTGTTTTCTGTCGTCTTCTGTTTCTTCTCCACCTGTTTGGCCTTCTTCTCATTCTTTATCCTCTGCAGCTCCTCCGCTGACAGGGGGTTGTAGACCGCTGGGTTCTCTGGGTAAGGCTGTTAAAGAGACAGGAGAGAGGGGTTTGTACACCGCTGAGGCCTCTGGGTAAGGCTGTTACAGAGACAGGAGAGAGAGGGGGTTTGTAGACCGCTGAGGCCTCTGGGTAAGGCTGTTACAGAGACAGGAGAGAGGGGTTTGTTTTCACCGCTGAGGCCTCTGGGTAAGGCTGTTAGAGAGACAGGAGAGAGGGGTTTGTTAGATAAAAGGACAGGGATTTGTACACCTCTGTAAAGCTGTAGGCAGAGAGGCAGCACGTTACACCGCCCCCGAACTTTCCCAAGATTCCCCGGTTTCCTGTTGTTCCCAGAGCAGGCTATTCCCCAGTTTCCTGTTGTTCCCAGAGCAGGCTATTCCCCAGTTTCCTGTTGTTCCCAGAGCAGGCTATTCCCCAGTTTCCTGTTGTTCCCAGAACAGGCTATTCCCCAGTTTCCTGTTGTTCCCAGAGCAGGCTATTCCCCAGTTTACTGTTGTTCCCAGAGCAGGCTATTCCCCAGTTTCCTGTTGTTCCCAGAGCAGGCTATTCCCCAGTTTCCTGTTGTTCCCAGAGCAGGCTATTCCCCAGTTTCCTGTTGTTCCCAGAGCAGGCTATTCCCCAGTTTCCTGTTGTTCCCAGAGCAGGCTATTCCCCAGTTTCCTGTTGTTCCCAGAGCAGGCTATTCCCCAGTTTCCTGTTGTTCCCATAGCAGGCTATTCCCCAGTTTCCTGTTGTTCCCAGTGCAGGCTATTCCCCAGTTTCCTGTTGTTCCCAGAGCAGGCTATTCCCCAGTTTCCTGTTGTTCCCAGTGCAGGCTATTCCCCAGTTTCCTGTTGTTCCCAGAGCAGGCTATTCCCCAGTTTCCTGTTGTTACCAGAGCAGGCTATTCCCCAGTTTCCTGTTGTTCCCAGAGCAGGCTATTCCCCAGTTTCCTGTTGTTCCCAGTGCAGGCTATTCCCCAGTTTCCTGTTGTTCCCAGAGCAGGCTATTCCCCAGTTTCCTGTTGTTCCCATAGCAGGCTATTGCCCAGTTTCCTGTTGTTCCCAGTGCAGGCTATTCCCCAGTTTCCTGTTGTTCCCAGAGCAGGCTATTCCCCAGTTTCCTGTTGTTCCCAGAGCAGGCTATTCCCCAGTTTCCTGTTGTTACCAGAGCAGGCTATTCCCCAGTTTCCTGTTGTTCCCATAGCAGGCTATTCCCCAGTTTCCTGTTGTTCCCAGAGCAGGCTATTCCCCAGTTTCCTGTTGTTCCCAGAGCAGGCTATTCCCCAGTTTCCTGTTGTTACCAGAGCAGGCTATTCCCCAGTTTCCTGTTGTTACCAGAGCAGGCTATTCACCGACATCGCCTTTTTTTTCTTTAAACGATTGTTTTATGTCAGATGCTACATTTTTGGCCAGTTGCAATTGTAAGTAATTTTTTTAAATTAATTAAATTTAAATAAATTAATTTAAATAAATAATTTAAAAATCATTTAATTTAATTTAATTTTAAAAAACAACCATATATTTTTCTATTGTGAAAGATACTGTGAAGCCTCATAGCCAGTTAAGTTCTTTGAAAAAGACCTAATAAAACAAGGTAGCTATAATTTTCAGCACCAGGCGCTGTCCACCCATTGATTGCGCTGCGGTTACAGAGTTCACGTTTCAGCACCACTGAAACGGTCCGCTGGCCTGTTTTATTAGCTGGTCGTCTCCTGTATTCTCTCTCCTCACAAAGGAAGTTAAAACGTAACTTCTGCATTATTTTAGGCAACTTCCTTCTTAGAAAATTACATTTGGCACTTTTTGAATCTCGGGTCTGAGATTTTTAAAATTATATATATATATATAGTTTAAGTGAAACAAATATTAAATAATTTGGGGGCTTCGGGGACCAAATAATATTACCTGCAGGTCAGATTTGGCCCGCGGACCACCAGTTGGGGAATCCTAGGGTAGGGGGGTAGACTAGGGTAGGATACAGGGTAGGGGGTAAACGAGGGTTTAGGGTAGGATATGAAGTAGGGGTTAGACCAGGGTTTAGGGTAAGGGTTAGACTAGGGTTTAGCGTAGGGATTAGACTAGGGTTTAGGGTAGGGGTTAGACTAGGGTTTAGGGTAGGGGTTAGACTAGGGTAGGGTTTAGGGTAGGATATGGGGTAGGGTTAGACTAGGGTAGGAGGTAGGGTAGGATATGGCGTAGGGGTTAGACTAGGGTAAGGTATAGGGTAGGATATGAGGTAGAGTTTGACTAGAGTAGGGTTTAGGGTAGGATATGGAGTAGGAGTTAGACTAGGGTAGGATATGGGGTAGGGTTAGACTAAGGCAGGGTTTAGGGTAGGATATGGGGTAGGGGTTAGACTAGGGTATGGTTTAGGGTAGGATATGGGGTAGAGATTAGACTAGGGTAGTGTTTAGGGTAGGATATGGGGTAGGGGTTAGACTAGGGTAGTGTTTAGGGTAGGATATGGGGTAGACCAGGGTAGACTAGGGTAGCCTACCTTTCTGCAGGCGGGGCAGAGGGTAGACCAGGGTAGATATTTAGGGTAGGATATGGAGTAGACCAGGGTAGCCTACCTTTCTGCACGCAGGGCAGAGGGTAGACCAGGGTAGGTATTTAGGGTAGGATATGGAGTAGACCAGGGTAGCCTACCTTTCTGCAGGCGGGGCAGAGGGTAGACCAGGGTAGATATTTAGGGTAGGATATGGAGTAGACCAGGGTAGCCTACCTTTCTGCAGGCGGGGCAGAGGGTAGACCAGGGTAGATATTTAGGGTAGGATATGGAGTAGACCAGGGTAGCCTACCTTTCTGCAGGCGGGGCAGAGGGTAGACCAGGGTAGATATTTAGGGTAGGATATGGAGTAGACCAGGGTAGCCTACCTTTCTGCAGGCAGGGCAGAGGGTAGACCAGGGTAGATATTTAGGGTAGGATATGGAGTAGACCAGGGTAGCCTACCTTTCTGCAGGCGGGGCAGAGGGTAGACCAGGGTAGATATTTAGGGTAGGATATGGAGTAGACCAGGGTAGCCTACCTTTCAGCAGGCGGGGCAGAGGGTAGACCAGGGTAGATATTTAGGGTAGGATATGGAGTAGACCAGGGTAGCCTACCTTTCTGCAGGCGGGGCAGAGGGTAGACCAGGGTAGATATTTAGGGTAGGATATGGAGTAGACCAGGGTAGCCTACCTTTCTGCAGGCGGGGCAGAGGGTAGACCAGGGTAGATATTTAGGGTAGGATATGGAGTAGACCAGGGTAGCCTACCTTTCAGCAGGCGGGGCAGAGGGTAGACCAGGGTAGATATTTAGGGTAGGATATGGAGTAGACCAGGGTAGCCTACCTTGCTGCAGGCGGGGCAGAGGGTAGACCAGGGTAGATATTTAGGGTAGGATATGGAGTAGACCAGGGTAGCCTACCTTTCTGCAGGCAGGGCAGAGGGTAGACAAGGGTAGATATTTAGGGTAGGATATGGAGTAGACCAGGGTAGCCTACCTTTCTGCAGGCAGGGCAGAGGGTAGACCAGGGTAGATATTTAGGGTAGGATATGGAGTAGACCAGGGTAGCCTACCTTTCTGCAGGCGGGGCAGAGGGTAGACCAGGGTAGATATTTAGGGTAGGATATGGAGTAGACCAGGGTAGCCTACCTTTCTGCACGCAGGGCAGAGGGTAGACCAGGGTAGATATTTAGGGTAGGATATGGAGTAGACCAGGGTAGCCTACCTTTCTGCACGCAGGGCAGAGGGTAGACCAGGGTAGATATTTAGGGTAGGATATGGAGTAGACCAGGGTAGCCTACCTTTCTGCAGGCGGGGCAGAGGGTAGACCAGGGTAGATATTTAGGGTAGGATATGGAGTAGACCAGGGTAGCCTACCTTTCTGCAGGCGGGGCAGAGGGTAGACCAGGGTAGATATTTAGGGTAGGATATGGAGTAGACCAGGGTAGCCTACCTTTCTGCAGGCGGGGCAGAGGGTAGACCAGGGTAGATATTTAGGGTAGGATATGGAGTAGACCAGGGTAGCCTACCTTTCTGCAGGCGGGGCAGAGGGTAGACCAGAGTAGATATTTAGGGTAGGATATGGAGTAGACCAGGGTAGCCTACCTTTCAGCAGGCGGGGCAGAGGGTAGACCAGGGTAGATATTTAGGGTAGGATATGGAGTAGACCAGGGTAGCCTACCTTTCTGCAGGCGGGGCAGAGGGTAGACCAGGGTAGATATTTAGGTAGGATATGGAGTAGACCAGGGTAGCCTACCTTTTCTGCAGGCAGGGCAGAGGGTAGAGATATCAGGTAGGATATGGAGCCCAGGGTAGCCTTCTGCAGGCAGGGCAGAGGGTAGACCAGGGTAGATATTTAGGGTAGGATATGGAGTAGACCAGGGTAGCCTACCTTTCTGCAGGCGGGGGCAGAGGGTAGACCAGGGTAGATATTTAGGTAGGATATGGAGTAGACCAGGGTAGCCTACCTTTCTGCAGGCGGGGCAGAGGGTAGACCAGGGTAGATATTTAGGTAGGATATGGAGTAGACCAGGGTAGCCTTCCTTTCTGCAGGCGGGGCAGAGGGTAGACCAGGTAGATATTTAGGTAGGATATGGAGTAGACCAGGGTAGCCTACCTTCTGCAGGCGGGGCAGAGGGCAGACCAGGTAGATATTTAGGGTAGGATATGGAGTAGACCAGGGTAGCCTACCTTTCTGCAGGCGGGGCAGAGGGCAGACCAGGTAGATATTTAGGTAGGATATGGAGTAGACCAGGGTAGCCTACCTTTCTGCAGGCGGGGCAGAGGGTAGACCAGGGTAGATATTTAGGGTAGGATATGGAGTAGACCAGGGTAGCCTACCTTTCTGCACGCAGGGGCAGAGGGCAGACCAGGGTAGATATTTAGGTAGGATATGGAGTAGACCAGGGTAGCCTACCTTTCTGCAGGCAGGGCAGAGGGTAGACCAGGGTAGATATTTAGGGTAGGATATGGAGTAGACCAGGGTAGCCTACCTTCTGCAGGCGGGGCAGAGGGTAGACCAGGTAGCCTACCTTCTAGGCGGGGCAGAGGGTAGAGGTACCAGGCGGCAGAGGGTAGACTATTTTTAGGGTAGGATATGGAGTAGACCAGGGTAGCCTACCTTTCTGCAGGCAGGGCAGAGGGTAGACCAGGGTAGATATTTAGGTAGGATATGGAGTAGACCAGGGTAGCCTACCTTCTGCAGGCAGGGCAGAGGGTAGACCAGGGTAGATATTTAGGTAGGATATGGAGTAGACTAGGTAGCCTACCTTTCTGCAGGCGGGGCAGAGGGTAGACCAGGGTAGATATTTAGGTAGGATATGGAGTAGACCAGGGTAGCCTACCTTTCTGCAGGCGGCAGAGGGTAGACCAGGGTAGATATTTAGGGTAGGATATGGAGTAGACCAGGGTAGCCTACCTTTCTGCAGGCGGGGCAGAGGGTAGACCAGGGTAGATATTTAGGTAGGATATGGAGTAGACCAGGTAGCCTACCTTTCTGCAGGCGGGCAGAGGGTAGACCAGGGTAGATATTTAGGTAGGATATGGAGTAGACCAGGGTAGCCTACCTTTCTGCAGGCGGCAGAGGGTAGACCAGGTAGATATTTAGGTAGGATATGGAGGGACCTAGCCTACCTCTGCAGGCGGGGCAGAGGGTAGACCAGGGTAGCCTACCTTTCTGCAGGCGGGGCAGAGGGTAGACCAGGGTAGCCTACCTTTCTGCAGGCGGGGCAGAGGGTAGACCAGGGTAGATATTTAGGGTAGGATATGGAGTAGACCAGGGTAGCCTACCTTTCTGCAGGCGGGGCAGAGGCCGTTCTCGTCTGTGCGGATGCGGTGCCAGCAGAAGCGACAGATCTGGTAGCCGCAGGTGCAGGGGAAGAAGTTGGCATCGTCCGTCTCCAACGGCTCCAGACACAGCGGACACTCCATAGGATCCATAACCTTCACCTCTGGACTGCAGGATATCCAAGAGGACGAGCAGAGAGAGACGCGTGGCAGAGGGCAGCGCAGGCTGGAAAGAGACGGCGGGGGGGGATATTACAACACTGAACAGAAAGTCCCCACCAGTGGACAAAG